>NC_088875.1:40495798-40529647 GCF_032884065.1 Artemia franciscana
GGTATTAAGGGTTTAAAATCAAAATCTTTGGATATTGATGGGATTAGTGTTTTGAATCTTGTTTCGAATTCTTTTGAACTGGTTTCTCATCTCCAACTGTTTTTTCAAATGTGTTTGAGTAGTTCGTGTGTGCCCGACTGGTTCTTATGCGGTAGCGTTACGTCACTTCTAAAAAAAGGAAAAGATCCGGTTTCTTGTAGTTCTTATAGGTCCATGACGGTAGCTTGTACTCTTAGCAAGCTTTTTGAACACCTCCTACTACCCTATATCACTAAGCTTGCTCTAAATGATGATAATCGATTTGGTTTTGGATCTGAGCTAGGCTGTCAGCATGCTCACCGTGCTTTGACTTCTTTATTAAAAGATTCCCATCGCACTCGTCGCGTATTTCATTTCGCAACCCTAGACTTGTCTAAAGCATTTGACAGTGTTTGTCATACTCAAGCATAGACAGCATTATGCCAGAGAGGAGTAAATCCGTCGGTAATGTGCTTCATTTTTTGTACTTTCATTCTTACCTTCGCCTTAAGTCATTAGATAATTCTTATTTTGGTCATATCCCTGTTCGTTGCGGTGTAAGACAAGGGGGAGTTCTTTCGCCGTATATTTTCAATGCTTGTATTGAAAATGTATTATCAAAAATATCGACTACGTGCCTATTAGGACCATCTGATATCTCATATCTGGCTTATGCGGATGACCTTCTTCTGATTAGTCAAACTGAGTCTGGTCTTGCCCGTTCAGTGAATTCAGTTACTTCTGCTTTCCGCGATATCGGCCTGTACCTAAATGTTGACAAGTGCGAGTTTCTTGTTTTCAACGGTGATAATTGTTCAGAATCACTATGCTGCGATGGTTTTAGTATTCCTCGTCTTAAATCGTTTTGTTGGCTTGGTATAACAGTTTGCGATTCTGTGAATGCTCTCCAGTCTCGTGCTGTCAAAGGTATTAGTGAGAAGCTGAGGCTCAGTTACTCTAAGATTGTAGCAAATCGTGGACACTATAGGAGAAGAGCGCTAACTCGGCTTTACTCAAATTTTTGTGATCATTCTGTGCTCTTCTGCTCTGGTATTAGGCCACTTCTGTTGACTGGTGATCTAAAACGTATTCGCATAAATTATTACCGGTACTGCAAATTTCTTTTATATCTATCTCGTTCTTACCGGAATACAAAACTGGTTAAAATTTGCTTTCGAAAAATTATCTACGAAGCTCGCTATTGAAGCGCTTTATAGGCTAAGGTTTTTTCATCACCGTGTTTTCATTATCCGCCTTTTTTTTGTATGTGATTAAATTTGTTTCTTTTGTATTAATTTTTGCTCTTTTCTTTTGTATTTTATACCACTTAACCCTGTTTTGTGAAGTGGGTGATAAATAAATTATTATTATTGTTATATATATATATATATATATATATATATATATATATATATATATATATATATATATATATATATATATATATATCGACAAACGCAAGACTGACTATGATCTAATATTTTTGACGAAGTTGTATTGAAGATAATTCATACCTCCTCCCCCTTCCCCCAAAGAAAAACACACAATAGTCAAATTAGTTAAAAGACTAACAGCAAGTTCAATAAAGATTTCTTTTCTTGCTGTCAATCCATGTTAGATGACATCCAATAGCCATTTCAGTTTGTTGTTCGACTCTTTTTTTCGATTGACTCATATTCAACAGGTCGCTCTTATGGACCTTGTAATGAGCAAATATAGAATTATTCACCGGAGCTATGTGCTCTTTGAATTTTTAAAGATACACATTAAGTTTATCTTTTTCTTAAGAAGTTAATGTCCAAGCACTAAAGATATCTCGTCCTTTTCCCCATAAGCACAGAAGAAGATAAACGCGTTGTTGTTTGGTAGTCTTCCCACTCAATGGTCCGCCGAATGTAAGAGCTACATGCTGTTCAAATTTCATCCATGCTTGTAAAATGGCTGATGTTCAATTAAATGTTTGACATGACAGTAGATTGTCCATTTCTGACTTTTGATAACATGTATTAATTTTTGTGATGATACTTTATTGAGAAAACCGACCTGCAACAAAACACATAATAAAGCAAAAGCAAGCAGCAATAATAAAGCAAAGACTACATAAGCAAACAGCAAGCGCAAGCGCCAATACTACCAGCATCATCATTTTAATTGGACTAGAACTTCATTTGAATATTCAATAGAAATAAATGAAAAACTTAATATATTTTTCAAAAATTGTCCATTAATATATGACTAAGAATAAGGTAAATATTATTCATTGGTCGAGGTAAAACACTTCTAGGGAAATGAAAGTAAAAAGTAATAATTATATTATTTATTAGGCATATCTAGCCCAGATAATGCATGTTATTCTTTTGAATATTTGTTTTTGGCGTATAGGATTTGATTTACCCTAGTCTTGTTTCTATCCTATTTGAATATGTTATACTAGTTTTCTCTCTCCAAAAGCTGGAATGCATCGTTTTAGTTGAAAATTTTTAAAGATAATCTGCTTCCGTTTTCCGTGATCCATTTGGTGTGAGCCAAGAGTTAAGGCCTTTTTTCGCGTCAACCAAAGAGACTGTTTGAGCTCAACCACTCGGTGTGGTTGAGCTCAACCGCTGTTTTTGCGTGGAACAGTGACAAACCAGGTTGTCATGAAAAGTGATTTTGCGTGAAACAATTGACTGGTTGAACTCTAATTTAACCAGAACTGTCATTGTTTTTAACCGTAGGGTTCTACCATTCATAATTGTTGGTTGATCTTTTCAGGCGTAGATTTCGAAAAGAAGAATTCGTAGGCTATAAATAAGTCTATATAAAATAAGAATTATAAGCTGACAAATAGAATTCTAGCCACCCAAAAGTAAGGTTTAATTTTGTTTTTTTTTTCGTATTAGGGCTATTTGGATAAATGTTGGGTTATATCCTGCAATTTGATTCACATAGGCCTTAATACAGGAAGTCAAGAGTTTGAATATGCTTTTGAAAACTTATGTAGATACTTGGAAATCTTTGTTTCATCCTTTTGATGCCCTAGACTTGACCTTAGCTTGGTAATTTGGCTTCAGAGATAAAACCTTGATGAAGCAAGACCCTAGTGGTTATAAAGCATTGTTAGTCCAATTACTATTCTTACTAGATGCTTCAAGATGTGTTGCATCTTTGTCAGAACTCTTTACATTTCAGCCTTACCCTATAGGGCCATGGATAAATTTTCAGGTCAAACTCTAGTTTGGCTACTGTTTGCTATCTTAGAAATGGGTTAAGTCAGGAAAGTAGAACTTCCAGTAATGAATCCAAAGCAAAAAATATGTAAAATTCTAGTTTAGCTAATTTTCATTATCTTGGAAAGGGAATAGGTTACAAGAATGAAACTCAGTAATTAATCCAGGGTCAAAAACACTCTGGGAAGGTACTGCCAGGCTTCTATGTCAACCCTTTTCTGATTTCTAAGTCTTAGATAATTGCTTACTCAAAAGGTCTATACCTATACTATTGAAATTTTGACAAAACAAGATTTACCTTAATTTTTAATTATCAGTTTCTTTTTCTCTGACTTTAGGTCTTAAAATGCAATTCCTTTTATTTGAGTAGCATTTTAAGCCATATCAATATTTTTTTTTCAAAATTTAGGAAATGTCTTTGCATATCTTTAAAACCTTATAAAGTGGATTGAGGAAAGCTGTGAAACAGTTTCTTTGTACTCCATGTAAGCAGACCTTCCCAGAATATACTTTAGCCTTTAGACCCATCCCTGAAAGTTTTTTTTTCAATCTCACCCCCTGGTGCTCTTTTACACATTGTATAAATTGTGAAGAAATGCCTGCCCCCTTGCTAAAAGTCTTAGAAGTATCTTATATCAAAATACACCTGATACAGTTTAATTTTTTAGAGATGACACAGAATAGCATTAAAGCTGAGTATTTGCTTTGCAAGAAATGTGTCCCTTCTGTTGTAAAGCATTTTGGATAGACACTAATCTAACCATGGACATATTGCTGTTGCAAATGGTTTTGCTTAAAATGGTTTGGAAAACAAATTGCAAATGTAAATTTGCTTTTTTATCATTATTTAAGACTAGAATATCACAAAGCTATGCAATCACATTGCTTGTTGTATCTTAAGTAAATACAATCCCTGATGGAGTTTTGTTGATACCTGTCTTAAAATTAATTTGTCTAAATAAAATATATTGTTTATGGGACAGTAGAGAAAAGCAACAACCATGAATTGAGTTTTTTTCAATATTTCTTTTTTCAAATAATAGTTCTCTGGTCATATTTGTGTTCCTTGCTAAGTTGTTGGCACTCTGGTTTGGGAATCCTTTGTCCAAGGGGTACAGGTTTAATTCCTGGCATTGCTAGTGTATTGGGTTTTTACCAGCTAAGTATTCACCATGCTAGTTTGCATCTTAAGTAAAGCAATCCCTGCTGGAGCTTTGTTGACACCTGCCTTACAATAACTTGTCTAAGTAAAATACAATGTGTATTGAAGATTAGTGAAAATGGCTGTAAATCCATCTTGTTTTTTTTTCAATATTTTTTTTTTTAATAGTTGTTCTACTCTGGTTGTAATAATGTTCTTGGCTAAGTGGAAAGCACTCTTAGTAAGAAATCCTTTGTCCATGGGGTACAGGTTTGATTCCTAGTATTGCCTGTTTATTTGTTTTAAATGGGGGTCAGTGATGTTAGACAGATCTAAACCAGCTCTAAATAGGCAAATGGAGAAATATGCAAAAGGTAAGCAGGGAGGGTGTACAAAAGCACAAGATTTCTGGCCCCCAGCCCTTAATTGCAATTCTTGGCCAAAGGGTCACAAAGTGGAAATTAGCACTGCCAGTTTAGACCTTGATGTGTCAGTGCTGCCATACTTACTTACTTGCATATTGGTGTTGAGTTTGCCCACATTTTATCTTCATTACTATCTAAAATCATTTAGACATTCAGCAAACTGTCTCAAACCACAATTAGTATTGAATAGTTTTTGGGCCTTACTGACTTTCCCTTTATAGCAAAGGTTTATTGTTGTGTATAATGTAGATATTTTAAAGTAATCAATCATTAAGAAGTCCCTTTTAGTTTTATCAAGTTTTTGAGTAATAAACCTTTTTAATTACCTCAAAATATTTATTCAGGTCCTTTACTATTGGCTGCCCTTTATATTACAATAATGATTGAAATATATTGTGGCAACTAAAAATTTGGATAATCCAACCTATTTTACCATCTTAAGGTTGTTTACAAAGGTGTATGAAATATTTAAGTACTGACTTAGCTACAGAAAACCTCTAGATATAATAAAATGTAAGCAAGATGGCTCTTACTTTGACCATATCTATGGAAGCACTAATGAGATAGTGGGTTATTTGATGCATTTGTAGGAATGAGTGAGATGAGAAATGAAGTGTAGGCTTGATGAGAGATGGCTGGTGAATGTGATGAGGGATGAATGTTTTGCAAGATTTTAAAATTTTGGACAATGTCTCATGTTGACAGTAGAGTGCAGAAGTAAAATTTGGTAATTTTTTTTCTTTGTTTCTGTTATGTTAGACAATATTGAATATTCTAAAGTGAAGTTTCTTTTTTGTTTGGAATTGTGATGGCCCTAGGGCTTTAGTGCAATACAAATTACTAATGTTTATTCACTTTCTTTAAACAAACGCAAGGTCTATGTCTCCTAGCTTTAACAAAGTCAAATGTAATTTTAAGACCAGGGATTTCAAATTAGGTCAAATGAACTTCTGGTAAAAATGAGCAATTTATGAAACATCTAGATTAAAAAAAAGTCTTTTAGACAACAAAGAAGACAATTGAATAAAGAAAAGTACCTTATATCATAATTGTTTTGCACCCTTAAGATAGAAATGAACAAAGTTTCAATTAAGATTCTGTTTTGTTTAAACAGACAGAAAGGACAAACCTCCAAGCTTTGACAAACACAATCTCACTTTGTGGCTCCTATCTTTTCAAAGGGGACTTTCTTTGGATTTTTTCTATCCAACTAAAACTGGAAAGGACAGCATGATATACAAGTGACTTTCCAATTACCCTACATAGCAAGAGAAAATCATTAAGTTAGGCTATGCTTTATCTCAATCCCCCGCCCAATGTGCAGAAATATGGCTCAAATTTCATATTTTCAATGCATTTAACCTCCTGTCACCTGTTTTTCTAGTTATTGTTTGTCACATTTGTTTAATTTACAGCTACATGGGATGAAGTTAGAGAGACAGATTGACAAATGGAAAATAGGAAATTTCAGCAATACATTTTTATATTGGGAGGATTGAGGGGTAAAGTAGAGCAAAGTTGAATATAAAATGTGTTACCAGCTATTATTCTAAAAATTATGAAGCATGAATTTTTTTTTTTATTATGTTTCTTTCTCTTCAGGTCCTTCTCTAGGGCTTTACCAAATCAAACATTCTATGCCCAGAAAAATTAGCAACAAGGTATAGTCTATATACAAAGGCTTATGTTATTTAACTATGAATATGGAATTTATATGGCAATCAGGAACTGGATACAGGCGAAAGCAAGTAAAAAAGAAAGAAAAAACTTCCCTAGTTAGCTCAGGAGACTTTTAATAGATTACTCTTCAGATAATTGCCTATGATACATAATTTAAATATTTACCCCTGTACAGTAGGGCATTAAAACAATCTATCACAATGTAAGATACAATATATTTAGATATGATGCTGATTTACAAATTCCAGGATTCTTTGTTGTAGTTTTCATAATTTTGTTGATAAAGTTTTATATATTCATCATATTTTATTTTATGTCATTAACATTAGCCAAACTAAACTTCTCAATAGAACTTGAATGTGGTGGCTATAATGCACAAGTACTGCAAAAATCTTACAACACATTATGTGTTATCTGTTCAGTGAGAAAAAAACTATTTTCCTAGTTTAGCTTAATTTGTTATATTTTTGTGCTTATCAGAAATATTTTATTAATTTTAGGCAGCTGTCCCCCCTCAAAAAATTCTTAAACATTTGCTGGTTTATACTTAACTAGTATTCTACTGAAAACAAAAATTAATATATATTTTGTATTGAAGAAATATAAAGTCCTTTGGATTATTTTTTATTAAGATTAAGCAGTTTGCTACTTTCTTTTGTTAGGCTAAGCCTGTAATAGTGCTTTATTGTGAAGAGCCAAAATTTGTAGGGATTGCAAAGGCTAGCCTGAACAATATGTTATTACAAATTATTAGGTTAAACTTCTGTTTGGTAAAATTCTATTTTAGATAAATTTGTATTATCTTGAAAAAGGTTTAGGTTAGGAAAATGAAACTTTTAGGGATGGGTCTAGAGACTAAACTATATCATGGGAAAGTATTTTGGAGCATCTAACTCTACTCTTTCTCTCTCTTAAAAACGTTTGCCTTAAATTACCTTAAATCACATTGTCTAATGAAATAAGGATTAAATCCCATAGAATTGCTGGTTAGTGATGATGACAGTTGGAAATCTCAATATTTGGTCCACACCCTTAGAAATGCTTGTGTTATAAAAGTGAAACCCTTGCAAAATAAATCTTCTACTTAAATGACAAGAAAAAAGCGTTTTTAGTGTCCTAACTTTGCTCAATTTCAATTTATGAAGTTTCCAAGATTTGGAAACTTTCAGGATATACATTTCCCTATATTTAAATACAAAACACTGATATGGCTTAAAATTCTACTCAAATAACAAGAATTGCATTTTCAGAGCTAAAACCAGAGAAACAGAAACTGCTAGCTGAAAATTAAGGTAAGATGTTGTTTTACCAAAATTTTAATAGTTACAGACCAGTCCAGTATGCAAAATTCCAAGATTTAAAAACAGAAGAGGGTAATCACATAAGCTTAGCAATAGCTTCTCAGAGTATGTTTTTAGCTATGGATTAATCACTGAAAGTTTCATTCACCTAACATAACCCCAATCAAAGATAGCAAAAAGTAGCTAAACTGGAATTTGACTGGAAATTTAATCTATAGCCTGGTAGGCTAGTAGAATTCCAAATCAAAACAAAAAGAAGTCAAACTAGAATTTTATCCTCTGTTTAGGGTAGCTCAACAAAGCTAAAGTCTTATCATTTAGGACTTTTTAATAGATAATTTTGCTTTTACAGTATGAATACAACATTTTCCAATATATTACCTGAACAATTTAACCCAAGATTCCACTAATTCAGACCCTTCCTTTCTCTCCAAATATACCAGAGAGTATGCTAGATCATTTTTCAATTCTTTCTGACCTCAAACTAATGTGAAATATGTCAAATCCGGAGGAAATTAAGCCAGTGCTAAATCATTTAATTATAATAGAATGACACTCTTAACACTATACGGATGTTTTATGTTTGAAATTTTTTGCCCAAACCGACAAGTAAAAAGTGTTTTCGCGAACCAGTTTTGTTTGAGCTCAACCATATGTAATTTTTTCCGTTTTTGCGTTAAACATACAAGCTGGTTAAACCAAAGCTGTCATTAGTTAAACCAGCTGGTTGACGCGAAAAAAGGCCTTTAGCCTTGTGAGGACTAACTCATTTGAATTCTCCTTTTGGTCAAAAATCATTCTTTCTGGGCTTCAGTTTTTATTCGCTTGAATGTCGATAGTTGGCAATGTCCAGGTTGCAATTTTTAAAAATGAGAAATGCTGGGATGAATCTATAGGTTAAAGGTTATATTGTTCATAAGCTATGTGGTTTTGATGTTACACTTTTTCTGATGAAAAAGTAGATTCCCAAGCAAGACTCTATACTTTCTTTAAATGGAAATTGGTTGAGACAAATGGCTGCCACCAGGATAGTGTGCTCCATCTGATATTCTACTGACAATGTTTCTTGTCTTATCCCCCCAAAAATGTATGTTTTAACATAGAGACAATTCTATAAATTGCATAGGGATATAGCGAATATAGGCTACTAACTATTAAGCCTGCTTAGTACCTTTTTCAAGCTAGGCTCTTCCCAAGTATAATAATTTTTCTATATGTAGCCTAAATGTACCCCCCTTCTGATGGTACCAAATATTTTTCTTGGACGCATGTCTATACAAAACAAATATATTATAGAAATACTATATAGGCTATTATCTATGTTGAAAAAGACTAAAATAAGCAATCTGTTGGTTGGTCTGCTACTTCTATTTAATAAGAAGTATCTACCTCTTAAGTTGCCTAACTAGAAACCTACTAGAAATACATGTCAGTTTAGGGGGGTTAGACACATCCCCCATTTTTATCAGACACATCATTTAGTATCTTTACCTTGTCCCTTTTTAAGTATGCTAATTGAGGTAAATATATACATGGCTTCATTGGTGACATAGAGGTAAGGCTAACATATTGCACAATATTTTTTCCTGCTCTGTCAAATATAATAATTTACACTTGCAAATCCAATTTAAAGCCCTTAAAAGACCTCAAGTGATGCCCAATCTCTTATTTTTATGCAAGAAATAGGTGAAGATAAGTTGTTAAAAATGTGCCAAACAATTATAAATTAGTTATTTCTAAGTTCTATATTCAATATGGATTGAATTATCACTGTCATTTTTTGTGAACCTAACATTAAACAGGAGCAGATCTAGAGCAAAATCATGGGGGAGGCCATATGTGACAAGGGTGCCAATGAGCAAAATCTTGGGGGAGGGGGCAATGTGACAAAGGTGCCAATAATTGACCAAATTGGCAAATCCATTTTAAAAAGAGTACCAAAAAGGATAAGAGGATACCAGAAACAGTCTTTTTTTGGGAGGGTCCACTGTTGCCCCCTGGATCTGCCAGTGACAATAAGGCTAATAAATATTTTAGCTCTGGTAATTTAATTCATTTTTTCATAATAAATGTTTAATAAAGGGTATTTCCTGAGCAGATGCTGCTGTAGTAATTATATTTCTGTTATTTTGTTTTGAAAAACTTCATAATGGTCATTAAATTGAATAGGTTTGCTCAATTGTCTTTGATAATTTAAAAATCAAAACATTCATATGTGATGGTTGCCTGTTATTGCATTTGGAAGATGATGCAAATTTTTATGAAACTGATCATGGCAGCATTGTTTTTTTAGGTGTTTTTTTTTGTTTAGTTTAAATCATACTATATTAAATTTTTGCTCACATACCTTATTCTATAACAGACATAAGAACAAGAGGAATATGCTACTTGATTATTTTTGTATGCTCTTTCTAAATATATCAATCAATTCATTTGCATTCTGAAGGATGAGGAGGTGACACCTTTTGTAAAATTACTCTTTAGTTGTTAACCATTACATTTGTTGTTTTTAAAACTTACACATCAGCTTAAGTTAACAAAAACTCACTAACTAAACAAAGCCCACACTTGTGTTATAATTGTGAAATATATCAGCTATTACTATAAATTGACTAATTGGCATAAAGTATCAAACTAAACTCTTTGTAGAGATCAGAAGATGATTTACCACCACTTTCAGATCACAATTGTATAAGATATAGTCTAGTGTTTGATTCAGATCCAAAATTAGTTAATGATACTCCAAGATATAATTTTAAGAAAACTAACTGGAATATGTTCAGTAGTGTTTTATTGGATAATAATAATATGATGATAATTTATTCCAGAAAAGTCCATGGGCCATAGGAAATTTACATATCAAAACAAAAAACAAATCAACTAAAATAAATTATCACTATTTAAAGAAAATACTCATGATGTACCACTGCAATCCTGACAAACCTTGCTATCCTTTTGATACTCAGGAAATTTATCTCTTTCATTCTATCTACCATCCATATCTCATTCAATTTTTCTTCACCATACATCACTTGCCTCCATTCAATCAATTTGACACATTCACACAAAAAACATATCAAACTTTCATCTTGAGATCCACACATAGGACAAGCAATAGATTCTACTTTCTCCCCTTTTCTCCCTTGATACTTTCTTTTCTCACCAATCAAAAATCCATTTCCCCTCCAATCCAAATAAGCCTTAAAATCCTCTCTACCTAACCCAACCTTCCAAAATACCTCCTCCCCCAACTACCTTTTATCTGTCTATAAAATTTTAACAATCCTGAATGATCCAGACTTACCCACCATATCTGGATTTCCCCTCCAATCCAAATAAACCTTCAGATCCTCTCTGCTTAATCTAACCTTCCAAAATACCTCCTCCCCCATACTACCCTTTATCTGTCAATAAAATTTTAACAACCCTGAATGATCCAGACTTGCCCACCATATCTGGCTTTCTTGGTTCTTCAACCTCTCTTGTAATTATTTCCTCTATACCCATAACCCCCTTTCATTCATTCCACCATTCCCTTAATCCACACTTATCTAAGATATCCTTATTCTCTGCTGGCCACCCTACTTTACTTTTCTGTCTCAATGCCTCTAGGTATGCTGCCTTTGCTACCATAAATCTCTGCATACCCAGTATCCTAACCCAATATCTCACCTTGGTCACTAGCCTCATAGATTGCAGTGATGCTAATCCTAAATCCCCCTGGATTACCAAATTTCTAAATGAATCCCCTAGTCCCAACATCCTCTTATAATATCTCATCATAACCACCTCAAGTTTTGGACTTTTCTGATAGCCCCAGACCTCTGCTCCATAATGCATCACTGGTACTATCTTACTTGTCCAAATCCTCTTATTTACTCTAATATCTCTAACCCATCTAAGACTACTCCTCATTATTTCACTACTAATATACCTCCCCCTTGCATTCGCTAGATCCTAATGCCCACTGAATTTCCCATTACTAGTAAACTTTACCCCAAGATAAACAAATTCATTTTTCACTGGTATAGTTTCACCTTTAAAGGAAAATTCACATCTTCATGTTCCATGGTTTTACAACCAAATACCATCACCACTGTCTTTGATGTGTTCAGGATTAACTTCTTCTCTTCCATATAAACCTCCATAAACCAATCTCTAATAATTGTTGCGGTTTTTCCTTTGATTCAGCCAGTAATACAATGTTGTCAGCAAATAGTAGTAAGCACAGCTTAAGCAAATCTATTGATATCATTGGTGCATTGCTTGTAATGAAAATTTCATGGGCATCATTTAAATAAAGGCTAAACAATTTTGGTGACAGCACACATCCCTGCTTCAGTCCCAATACAGATAGCACTGGAGTTGAGCACTTTCCCATCACCCTCACTAATAACTTCACATACTTACACATTTTGCACAGCAACAATACAAAATAGTGGGACAGTCCTAAAGATAACATGTTTAACATCAACAGGTGCTTATCCACATTATCATATGCTCCTTTTAGGTCTAAAAAAGCTTGTCCTACCTTTTGGCCATCCATTTCTTCCATACTATTCAACCATGCTCTCCATTTCTGATTACATAAAAAAACTAGTTTTTTTTAACTGAAAGTAAGGAGCAACATTAAAGCTTAAAACGAACTTTAGCATAAAGAGCGGAGGATTGCAGAGGGGACAATCCATTTCATATATGGAGTAATTTCTGTTCGTTTTAAGTTTTAATGTTGCTCCTTAATTTCAGTTTAAAAAACTAGTTTTTTTTTATTTAATTTCTGAACGTTTTTGAATTAATGCATGTTTGATTTTGGCTCTCCACACATAAATTATTAAAATGAAATTTGCATATTAATTCCTGTTTTGGTTAAATGGCATTCTCTTAGTTTTGATCAGACGATTTTGAGAAATAAGGGATGGGGAAGGAGGCCTAGTTGCCATGCTATTTTTCGGTTACATAATAAGGCAACTATAAATTCTAATTTTTAATGAATTTTTTTATTATTAAGAAATATCCATTACTTCAGAATTAACTTACATAACAAACTTTTATATTCTTTAATTTTTATTATGTATATGAGGGGGTTTGTATCCTCGTTAATATCTCGTTCTTTACACTAAATCGTAAGTTTTGTCCCAATTCTTTAAGAATGACCCCTGAATCAGAAAGGCCATAGAATAAATAGTTGATATTACTCAAAAATACTATAGCATAAAGAGTGAGGTATTTATCTCCTCCTAAATACCTCGCTCTTTATGCTAAAGTATTTTTAGAACCCTTCATATGCGTAATAATCTCTGTTCGTTTTCAGTTTCAATGCTACTCTTTACTTTCAATTTACTTTTCCATGTTTATTTTTTTATTGTTTTTTTTATAGTAATTTTAGAAAATCCTGCGCCCTTTTCATTGAATTTCTGTTCCCCCATGACATATTTCTCCAAGGAAAGATCCTCCCATATAGCCCCCTCCCCTCAGCTCCACCCCCAAACTAAAGAAATCCCCTGAAAACTACTATACACTTCCCAATAACCATTATTATATGTAAACACTGGTTGAAGCTAGTAACTCGCAGCCCCTCCCCCAGGGACTGTGGGTGGGGGGGGGAAGTCATTCCCAAAGACATAGTTCTTATGGTTTTTGACTATGCAGAACAAAATGGCTATCTCAAAATTTTGATCTGTTGACTTTGGAGAAAAAATGAGCGTGGGAGGGGGCCTAGGTGCCCTCCAATTTTTTTGGTCACTTAAAAAGGGCACTAGAACTTTTCATTTCCGTTAGAATGAGCCCTCTTGCGACATTCTAGGACCACTTGGTGGGTACGATGACCCCTGGGGAAAAGAAAAAAAAAAACAACAAATAAACACGCACCCATGATTTGTCTTCTGGCGAAAAATACAAAATTCCACATTTTTGTAGATAGGAGCTTGAAAATTTTGCTATAGGGTTATCTGATACGCCGAATGCGATGGTGTGACTTTCGTTAAGATTCTGTGACTTTTAAGGGATGTTTCCCCCTATTTTCTAAAATAAGGCAAATTTTTTCAGGCTCGTAACTTTTGATGACAAAGACTAAATTTGATGAAACTTATATATTTAAAATCAGCATGAAAAACTGATTCTTTGATGTATATATTAGCATCAAAATTTCGTTTTTTAGAGTTTCGTTTACTATTGAGCCGGGTTGCTCCTTACTACAGTTCGTTACCACAAACTGTTTGATAAACAAGGGTTGCCAAGATCCAATCGTGTGTCTTTAACCTCTGTACTCGTACCCACATAGATGTCAGATGTCAATACTAACCACATAGATGTCAGATAGAATTGATCAAGTTTATTTGCTTCATCTTAAAAATTATAAAAATATTGATTTAGCCGTGGACTCTTTCACTAAACTACTAGCGTTTTGGTGTATGGCCTTGGACACCACATACATGGACAAATCTACAGAGTAGAACATGTCACTGAAAGGCAAAAAAAAAGTTCTGGCAACTATAGCATTGTTTTAGCAGTACATGGCCAGATCTAACTGATAACAGAAAAAAAGTACAACCTATAGTTCCAACTAGCACTACACTGCTCTTCCTTTTGTGGCATGAAATGCAGGATTTCATTGTGTCAACATCAAATGTAGTTGGAATGTTTTTTATCACGCCTATAAAAACTGGGGCTTTTAACCTAGCTTCTAAACTTTGTGACTTCTTGTTGATAGACTACAGAGTGCTGTCTGCCTTGTCCTTTATTTTAATGATAAGCCACTGTTTTGATAGGTTTCTTCTCAGTTCAACATTTACCATTAGGTTTTTCCCACACATACCTGTAAGATATTGTTTTTGTTCCCCTGGTGTGTTAGTGGGGGATGGTTTTTTCAGAACTATGAAATAGGGTAGTGGAGAATGTCTATGTGGGGCAGGATTAAGTTGGCTTCTGTTTCTTAGAGAATTGCTGGACAGCCATGACAGTGGAACTTGGCTGTAGTGCTCATAGAAACCAGAGAACTGCTCTTGCATTTCATTCACCAACAATATAACACATGTACCTGCTTCTGCTCCGGTGGCCAAACTGGGGGAGTTTTATATTTAAGGTAACAGACTGTAAGTAAGGAGCAACCCAGCTCAATAGTAACCAAAACTCTAAAAAACTGAATTTTGATACCAATAGATACATAAAAAAAGTTGGATTTTGATGCTGATTTTAAATATAAAAGTTCCATCAATTGTACTCATACCCATCAAAAGTTATGAGTCTGAGAAAATACAAACCCCCAAAAGAAAAATCCTTGCGTAAAATACCCCCCCCCCAAAAAAAAAACAAAAAATCCTGGATATGGCCCTGAATGAGACCCTTCTGAATTTGGTATGACCATTCCTTAAAAACCTTATATGCCCAGGCATAACTTAAAGCTCTTGCCCCAGGGCTGTGGGGGGTTGTGTTAACCCTGGAGGCATTGCTATATGTTCTTTGGACTATTTGAAACAAAATTGCCATTGCGTGGTTTCGATCAGATGCGTTTGGCGAAAAGAGAGGTAGTTGGGGGGAGGGGGGCTAGTTGACCTCCATCAATTTTGACTCTTAAAAGGGAACTAGAACTTCCAATTTGAACCAAATGAGCCACCTCTAAAGTTTATGCTACCATGCCTTTAATAAGAACCTTAAATACCTCAGGGGCATAACTTACGACCCTCAGGCTCTGGGGGTTTGTTTCATCCTCTAAAGCCTTGTTATATGATATTTAGACTATCTTAGATAAAATGGCTAATAAAATGGTTAAATAAAATGGTTCCCTCCAAAGCATGCACAACCACCCTTTCTATATAGATAACTTCAAAGACCACACTGCCTTATATGCCTCCAGGACACTACCTGACAACCCTCGCCCTTAGAGCTATACAGGCCATGGTTGTCTTCCTCAGATACATAATTTCTGGATCCTTCAAATACAGTGAACAAAATTCTCCAGATTTTGATTGGATGTCTTTGAGGAAATGATGATTGTGTATGGGGAGGGGCTGGTTACTCTCAAACCACTTCGATTCTTTAAACAGGCATTGTAACTTCCAGTTTCAAATCAAATGAGCCTCATCTGAAGTTTTTGTGACCACTCATTCCATAAAAGCCTTATATACCCCCAGGGCATGACTTACAACCCTATACCCAGGGCACTAGGGTTGTGTCAATCCTAGAGGCATTATTATATGTTATTTAGACTATTTTGAGCAAAATCACTATCTCGCAATTTCAATCAGATTCGTTGGGTAAAAAGAGGGGTTGTTTGGGGGGGGGGGCTAGCTGACCTTCATCACTTTTGACTCTTAAAAGAGAACTAGAACTTCTAGTTTTTGACCAAACAAGCCCCCTCTAAATTTAATACAACCCTCCATAAAAACCGTAAGTGCACCCAGGGTATAACTTACAACCATGACCCTAGGCTGCAGTTTTTTTCAACCCCCAAAGTCTTGTTATATGATATTTGGAATGTTTAAAATAAAATGGCTATTTCAGAATTTCTTTTAGATGCATTTTGGGACAATATGACATGTGTGTGGTTTGGGGGTGGGTGGGTAGCTGCCCTCCAATCACTTTGAATCTTAAAAAGGGCACTAGAGCTTCTGATTTCCAATACAATGACCCCTACTCTGAAGTTTCTATGACTGAACTTTCTGTAAAAGCCTGTCAGGCTCAAAGACATACTTTTCGGACCTTTCAACTGTGTTGAACAAAATGGCTATCTCAAAATTTTGGTCAGAAGTGTTTGGGAAATGATGGGTGTGGGTGGGTCATTTGCCCTCTGATCACGTCCGAATAATAAAAATGGCACTAGTACTTTGAATTTCCAGATAAATAAACCCTTTTTTTTAAGTATCTATGACAGTGCTTTCTATAAAAACCTTATATGGCCAAAGAGCATAACTTACAACCCTTGTCCTGAGGGCTTTGAAGGGGGGGGGATTTCATCCTCGAAGACATAATTTCCTGACCTTTCAACTATGTTGAACAAAATGGCTATATCTAAATATTGATCAGAAGTGTTTGAAAAAATGATGGGGGTGGGGTATTCACCCTTGGATCACTTTTGGCTATTAAAAAGGGCACTATCTCTCTCAATTTACTATTGAATTAGCCATTTTTGAAGTTTCTACAACGGGCTTTGGTGGGGGGGGGGCTGTCATCTTCAAAGACATAATTTCTGGACCTTTAAACTACATTAAAAAATGGCTATCTCAACATTGTGATTAGATGTATTTAGAGAAATGGTGGGAGTGGGAGGGGGTTAGTTGCCCTCCAATCACTTTTGACTATTATAAAGGGCATTGGCCCTCTCAATTTCCAGTTGAATGAACCCTTTTTGAAGTTTCTACAGCAACGCTTTCTGTGAAAAACCTTATATACCCCCAGGGCATATTTCACAGTCTTTGCCTTGAGGGCTGTGGGGGGGGGTGTGTGTGTCATATTCAAAGGCAAAATTTTCGGACCTTTCAACTAGGTTGAACAAAATGCCTATCTCAAAATTTTGACTGGATGTGTTTGAGGAAATGATGGGAATGGGGTTAGTTGTCCTCTAATTACTTTAACTGTTAAAGGGGCAGTGATTTCCAGCCGAGTGAACCCTTTGGAAGTTTCTATGGCAACTCCTTTGATACGGAGTCTGAAGACAGACCAAACTCCCTCCCCCATAAAAATAACACATTGTGCCAATATAGTTCTTTACTTAGGCAGTGCTATGATAACCTGTATATTCATATACTTCTTGAAATATTTAACTTAATGCTCTTAACCTTACAAGTAGTTGGGGTAGAAGTAGTAGTTGGAGCAATAGTAATTGTAGTTGTAGAACTAGTAAATTTTGGAGTAATAGTACTAGTATTAGTAGTAGTAGTGTTTACATATTGCCACTTGGTCAATTCATCTTCCTCTTTAAGTATTCTCTGAGAATTCCAACTTAATACACAATCAACTCTTAAGATACGCAATTTTGACATTCTAAATGTACATAGTGCCTTTTATTAGTTCGAATTTGCCATCATAATTCCCTCAAATGTTACCTTCATAGACCTAGCCTTAATAATACGATTATCACAGTAGTTTCGGTAGTAGTAGAAGTAGTTACAGTGTTAGTGTTGTATCAGTAGTAGTAGTAGTTGCAGTAATAGTAGCAGTAGTAGCATGTGCATATTGCCTTTTGGTCAGTTGAATACTTCTTTTAATGATGTCCTGAAAGCTTCACCTTAAGACATTAAGCCGTTCCAAAAATATTGTAGATTCGCGTTTTTGACGCCCTTTTCACCTCAAGACTCTAAGCCTTACAAGTTGTTGCAATTGAAGCAGTAGTATGAGTAGTTTAGTAGCAGTAGTAGTATTAGTAAAAGTAGCAGAGGTAATAGTGTTAGTAGTGACATGCATATATTACCTTTTTGTCTTCCCATTAAGTATTCTCTTATAGTTTCAACTTTATACCCAAATCAATTCCTGAGATGCGAGATTTTGACAATCTGCATGCGCGTAGTGTGTTTTGATTTAGTTCTAAATCCCTCTTCAGTATTCTGTAAAATTTTCACCTTCATACGCGTAGTCTTAATTGTACTAGTATCATAGTAGTAATGGTAGTACTAGGAACAGTAGTAACAGGAGTAATGTATCATTATTAATAATAGCACTATTAATAGCAGTAGTAGTATGTTCATTTTGGCTTTTGATCAACTAAATATCTCACTCATGATGCCCCTGAAGTATTCTCTTGATATGATAAGCCGTTCCAAAAATATTGCTGATACGCCTGTATTAGCAATCTGTAGACTTATATTATGTTTTGATTTATTTTAACTTTCCCCTCAACGTTTACCCAGATATTTTTTTTTCAATATCCTCAGCCTTAGTAGTACTCGCTACAGAAGTAGTAGTTTTAGTGATAGTAGTGGTGGTAGTAATAGTACTTGTGGTAGCAGTAGAAGCAGGTGTAGTTGTAGCAGTAGTAGCGTGCAAATATGGCCTCTTAGGTCAATTGATCATCTCCCTTATCATTTCCTGAAAATTCCTAATTACTATGCTCGGTCATTCCTGAGTTACACCCTTTTGACAACCCATATACTCACAACATGTTTTGATTTATTTCTACACTCTCCTCAACATTCCCTGAAAGACTCACCTTAATACTCTTCTTTTTTTGGGAAATTAGAAGTAAAACATGCATAACTTTTCTCAATAATATATACTATATGCAAACAATGAACAAATTGCACAACTTACAACCCTTGTCCTAAGGCCTCAGGGGGGGGGTGTCGAAATCCCCAAACGAACTACTTTAACTTACAACAATGCTGAAATAAGTTGATGTCTCAAAACTTTGGATGTTGGTTTTGAGAAATGACAGGCGTGCGGGGGGGGGGGGGGGCTAGCTGCCCTCCATCACTTTTGATTCTTAAATGGGAACTAGACTGGTTTTCAACAAAATGAGCCTCATCTAAAGTTAATACAATCATCCCTTCCATAAAAACCTTAAATTTCCTGGGGCATAACTTACGACCCTTGCCCCAGGCTCTGGGGGTTTGTTTCAGCCCCACAAGCCTTGTTATGGTATATTTGGACTATTTTAAATTAAATGGCTATCTGAAATTTCTGTACGATGCATTTTGGGACAAGACGACACGTGTGTGTGGAGGGGCTTCCTACCACTTTGACTCTCAAAAAGGGCTTTAGATCTTCTGATTATCAATCCAATTAGCCCCCTCCAAAGTTTTTATGACCAAACTTTCCATAAAAACTTATATGCCCCCAGGGCATAACTTGCGACCCTCACCCTGGGACACTCAAATCCTCAAAGACATAGTTTTTGGACCTTTCAACTATGTTGAGCAAAATTGCCGTCTCAAAATTTTGGTCAGAAGAGTTTTGGGGATAATGGGCACAGGAGGCATTTGCATTCCTATCAGTTCTGAATACTAAAAAGGGCATTAGTCCTCTCAATTTCCAATCGAATGAGCCCTTTTTGAAGTTTCTACGACACCGTTTTCTATAAAAACCTTATCTGCCCCATAGGGCATAATTTAGAACCCTTGCCCTGAAGGTTGTGGAAATGCTTTTTTAAAGACATAATTTTAAGACTTTTCAATTACCTTTAACGAAATGCCTATATCTAAATTTTGATTAGAAGTGTTCGGAGAAATAATGGGAGTGGGGTTGGACATTCGCCCTCCGATCACTTTCAACTATTCACAGGGCACTAGTCCTCTCATTTTCCAATTGAATGAGCTCTCTTTGAAGTTTCGACGACAGTGCTTTCTATAAAAACCTTAAGTGCCACCAGGGCAGAACTTACAACCTTTGCCCTGAGTGCTATAGGGGGCTGTCATCCTCAAAGACATTTCCCGGACGTTTTAACTACACTGAAAAAATGGCTATCTCAAAATTTACATTAAATGTGTTTTGTAAAATAGTGGTCATGGGAGGGAATTAGTTGGCCTCCAATCACTTCTTACTAGCCCTTTCAATTTCCAATCGAATGAACTGTTTTCGAAGTTTCTATGACAACCCTTTGATACGAAGTGCCCTGATCTAATACAAAAAAAAAGATTTTGCCAACATTGTTCTTTACATAGGCTGCCTATGATATTTAATTAAAATATACCTACAACATGACTTTTCCACTGAGCCTAAGCTAATTGTCAGACAGACAGCTAAACCGATTTTTCTCAGATCTTGCATATCAAATTTTCTTGAGTCTGTTTTGGATATCATAGGCTGCTTAATACTGCTGCCTAAGTGAAGAGCAATGTGGGCACAATGTATTATTTATTTTATTTATTTTTTGTTTAGACAAGGGGACATTGTATCAAAGGACCTATCGTAAAAACTTCGAAAAGGGCTCACTTGATTAAAAATTCAAAGAGCTAGTGCTCTTTCTAATCGTCGAAAGTGATTGGAGGGCAACTAACCCCCTTTAAACGCCTATCATTTCCCCAAACACATTCAATAAAAATTGCCATTTTCTTTAATGTAATTGAAAGGTCTACAAATTATGTCTATGAGGATGACCCCCCCCCAGTTCCCTCAGGGTAAGAGTTGTAAGTTATGCCCTGGGGGCATTAGAAAGGGTGTATGCCTACACACCTCGTATTTCCCGAAATGCATCTGATAGAAATTTTGAGGTGGCCATTTGCTGTCTTAGAAACTTCTAAAAGAGCTCATTCTATTAAAAATTGAAAGGGCTGGTGCTCTTTTTAATAGTCAAAAGTGAGTGGAGGACAACCTAACCCCCTACCATGAACACCATTTCCCCTGACACATCCAATCAAAATTTTGAGATAACCATTTTGCTCACCGTAATTGGAAGATCCGGAAATTATGTCTTTGAGGATGATACTCCTCCCTGTAAGTCCTCAGGGCAAGGGTTATATGTCGTGTCCTGGGGGAATATAAGGTATATGTAGAAAGTGTGATCATAAAAACTCCAAAATAGTCTCATTTGATTAGAAATTAGATGCTCTAGTGGCCTTTTTAAGATTCAGAGTGATTGGAGGGTGGATACCCCCCCCCAAACCTCTTATTTTGCCGAAATGCATCTGATAAAAATTTTGAGACGGCCATTTGTTGTCGTAGAAACTTTGAAAACAGCTAATTCGATTGGAAATGGCCAGTGCCGTTTTTAATAGTCGAAAGTGATTGGAGGGCAACTAACCCCCCTCCCACGCTCGCTATTTCCCCAAACACATCTAATTAAAATTTTAAGATAACCATTTTGTTCAACGTAGTTGAAAATACCGAAAGTTATGTCTTTGAGGATGATAACCCCCCCCCCCCCACACACACACACACAGCTCTCAGGGCAAGGTAATTTATGCCCTGGGGACGCCCTGGTCTATCGTGTAAACTTTTTAGGGTGTTGTTGGATTGGTAATCAAAAGTTCTAATGCCCCTTTTACGATTCACAGTGATCAGAGGATGGATAAACCCTCCCCCCAAACCTTGTATTTTCCCAAAATGTATCTGATAGAAATTTTGTGATGGCCATTTTTAATCGTAGAAACATCGAAGAAGGCTCCTTCGATTGGAAATTGAAAAGACTAGTGCCCTTTTTATTAGTCAAAAGCGTCATTTTGCCATTTTGTTCAGCCTTTTTGTTCAGTGTAGTTGAAATGTCTGAACATTATGTCTTTTACAACCCCCATACCTTTTCAAGACCAGGACATAATTTGAACTTTACTGAAAAAAAGGCCATGGATTATCAGTTTAGTACACATATACTGATATAAAGCCTATTCCTTGGAGTTTTAATCATTTTTAATTTATTAAAGTTAAAAAGGTTAAAACATTTTAAAAGTATTTATTTATTTAAATAATTCAATAAATAACTGAGTCAAACTCCAAACGAGCAAAAATTAATATGAGTAGGGCTGACAGCCCCCATTCCTTATCAAGACCAGAACATAATTTTCACTTTACTGAGAACAAAATACATTTAAAATGTTTTCACTTTGTTTTTACCTGTTTAAAATGTTTTTACTAGATATATGAAGGGAGAAGTCCCCCCTTGCATTCCAATTACAGCGCGAGTGTCTGGTGCTCTTTTTAACAGTAATAAGAGAATGGAGGGCAAGCAATCCTACTCTGAAGCCCATTCATTTTCCAAACTCGTAGTCAAAATTATGAAACAACCATTTTGTTCAGCATAATAGAACGGTCCAGCAGCTATATCTTTAGGGATATTAGGCATGTCAACCCCCCACAATTGTGCAATTGGTCTATTATGTTCTGAAACTAAATGTTGCTTCAAAATAAATCAAAAGGCATTGTGTCTATGATTGCCAATAACACATCTCAGCAATATATCGAGAACGATTGGGGGTATTACGTTGAAACTTTTGCGGATACTACTATTACTACCTCTGCTCTTACAATTTGAATAAATGAAAAGAGTGTAAGTGTATCCAGGTTGTCATAGGGCATAGATAGAATTTTGGGAATGATATTAGTTTTATTTTTCAGATCAACTTTGGAAGCTATAAAATTAATTTAAAAATACTGTGCGTCAGGATTAAAAATTGTTGAAAATGTTTAACCAACATACAAATAGCAAACCTATGGATTCTAATAGAAGAAAACTGGAAAGACATAAAATATTATTTTTTAGATGAAAAAGACTATGTCAATAAAACGAACAGAAATTAACTTAAGAAACTTTTTCCACAAGACAAGTTTTTCAAGCAAAAGTAAAGCGCTCCATTAAGCTAAGAATGAGCAAAAACAAAGTCAAATAATTTTCCAAGCGTGAAACTACCGCAAATCACCCTCACGAAATAAATGAAACTAAAACGATTAGAAATTACAATAAATAGCCGAGTCAAACTCAAAATGAGCAAAAATTAACATGAGTGTAGGGCTGATAACACCTATGGCTACTCATGACCTGAAAACAATGTGCGCTTTACTGAAAACAAAATACGTTTGAAAAGTTTTCAGCCTTCTTACTTTCATAAATGAAAAATGATCAAAACTTCAAGGAAGAAATGTCAGTATATGTCAATTAAACTGACAATCCACGGTCAGTTGTCTGTTTTTTTTTTCAGTAAAGCGCAAATTTTACTCATTCTTGGCTTAATGGAGCCCTTCACTTTAAAAAAAAAAAAAACTTGTCTTATGGCAAAGTTTTTTTTTTAATTAATAATAAACAAATACCGATGGTTAAATTATATGGGCTTATCTAAGTTTTGACAGTATTTTTTGGAGAAACTAAATTTTTGAAAGGGGGGAACTGGGGTTTAAGCGTGGAGATTAAGGCATGGGAGGTGAAATTTCCCCCTCTGTCTCATAAAAAGTTACTCACCTGACCGCAACCCCTTGCCACTAAGGGGTTTGAGAAGTGCAGGCATGTGGATCACGGACATCTCAAAGCTGTATGTTAAAAGAAGGATCATTTACTTTTATGTTTTCTAATTCAAATTATTTGCGTATTTTACTATTTAGTAGAGAGAATAGAACTATTTGTAGATGTATGGCCTATATAGAAATCATAGTGCTAAAAACCTATTTGCATTTTTTTCATGATTTTTTTTTTTAATTTTTTTTTTAATTTTTCAGCTTACATGTTGCTTATGCTTTAAAACCTTGAAAATCTTCTTTAGAAAAGTAGTTACTTCTAGAAATTCAAGGATATCGTTGCGCAGTAAAAATCTTATTCATTATTACATAGTGTGCAGTTCATTTTTAATATAGAAGAGAGCATGTTTTCTTGCCTGCTCTGCACGGTATGGAATTTATTTAAAACGTTAGGCTGTGTTAAACCATTAGTTGAATCTGTTGTTTAGGATTGGCTTCAAAGCTCCTTTTAGTGTTTTTGTGGAGAGTTCCAGCTTAAAGATTAGAATTATTTTATCGTTCTGGAGGAGGAGGTTTTATTTATCAACGTAATTGCAGGGCTGCAGTTTTTTAAGTAGCTGTTGAGAACAGAAACGGGAGATACCACTATTGAAGGCAAATCTAGCTTTGTTTGTCTGCCAGAAATCAAATTACTTTAATTTCTCATGAAAACGTGTCAGTTAGAGCTGCTTTGGTAAAAAAATGTTTGTAATGAAAGGCAGATAGCAATTGGGTATTTTTTTTCTCCTGATTTATCCATGGTACTGACTGTAAGTGTTCTTTAAAAATATTCGAGAATAAGGCTCTTATGTCATGTTTCTTCTTCTTTTAGGGTTAATTTAAAGTTCTGGTTTGAGGCAACTGTATTTTGAAAAAAAGAAGATTACTATTTAAGAGCTCGTTTAAATGGAAGACTTCTTTGAAGGAGCTAGGTATGGTAAAGAGATATATGAACCAAATGGTAAGTTTTATTAGCTATTGATTCAAATATGTTTGAATAATATCTTTACTGTTTTTTGTTCAGTTCTTCATCTTTCTTTCAGTACATTTGTCTTGATGGGTTCTGAAAGTTCTCTAGCTTCTTCAATAGGGGGACCTTGAAGTACTCGGAACAGCACCTTCAGTTACAATATGCCGTCGAATATTCGCATTATTATTAAGAATCCTGAATAGCTTCTCTCATAAGGTCTTTCTAAATTTGGATTTCAGTAGTCCACATTCTTTTCGAGAGAGAATTTAATTTTTTTTTCAATTCCTGTGAATTTGTTTTTAAGGCATAATTTTGCTATTTTAATCAAAATAATAGCTGCCATTCTTGAATCAGCCTTTACTACACGTATTTTTAACTTTTGTTTACTGTAGACCAAGGTTCCCTGATTTATTATATTGCAGCTGTCACTACAACCGTGCTATTTTCTAAGATTTTGAAAACTGTGTATTTAGTTGTGAATGCGCGTTTGCTGGTATATCGAAAAAAATACGACTATGCAGTGGCAATGGATATTGAAATAATGCAGCCTACGTATAGCGAGGAGTTCATGCATCAACTACTGTGAAAACTGAGCTGTATTGTTTTGTGTCGATCAACACACCAATTTATTCTTAGCATGGACCCTAGCAGAAGTAGTTGAAACAATTCCCTAGCACCAAATATAATGAATCTTCAACCAAATCTCGAGTTCTGTTTTTTTTCCTAAGCTTTGGTAATATATAATAATATAATAATAATATAATAATTTATTCCAGAAAAAGCCCGTGGGCCATAGGAAATTTACATAACAAAAAACAAACAACAAATTAACTAAATTAAATTAATACTATTTAAAGAAAACGCTCCCGATGTGCCGCTGCAATCCTTACGAATCTTGCTATCCTTTTAATGCTCAGAAATTTTGTCTCTTTCATTCTATCTACCATCCATACCTCATTCAATTTTTCTTTATCATACATCTCTCGCCTCCAATCATTCAATTCGACACATTCACACAAAAAATGTATTAAACTTTCATCCTGAGATCCACACATAGGACAAGCAATATATTCTAGCTTCTCCCCTTTTCTCCCTTGATACTTCCTTTTCTCCCCAATCAAAAATATACTGTATACTGTACCAGCTTTTGGAAACACGATTCTCCCTGTGCTTGTTTTCGTAAAACAAGATGTGGAGAGGTGAAAATGTATTGACTAATTCTTTAATCATCCTTATGGGAACGAAACAATGCATACTATGTACATCCGAAAGCGCATAATCCCAATATTTTGATCATTAACAATAATCCATCCCAAGTGTTAATTTAGGTAATACTGTTGGCAAAAGAAAATTGCGTTGTCATGCTAGCATTTCACACAAAATACATTTACTTGGCAAGACTGTATGTTTCAAGCAGTTCGTGGTAACGAACTGTAAGTAAGATGCGACCCGGCTCAATAGTTACCGATGTTTATTTGTTTTTTCCTAGGGGTAATCGTATCAACCCAGTGATCCTAGAATGTCGCAAGATGGCTTGCTCGAACGAAAATCAAAAGTTCTGATGCTCTTTTTAAGTGACTGAAAAATTGGATGGTAACTGCGCCTCCTCCCACGCTCCTTTTCCCCAACGTCACTGGATCAGAATTTTGAGAGTGCCATTTTTTACAGCATTGTCGAAAAATCTAATAACTCTGTCTCTGAGGATGACTTAATCCCTAACAGTCTGGGGGGGGGAGAAAGGGCTGTAAGTTGTGAACTTTCCCCATTGTTTACATATAGCATTGGTTATTAGGAAGTTTACAGACATGTTCAGGGTGATTTTTCTGGATGGGGGTGGGGTAATTGGGAGAGGGGAGGGGGGCTACGTAAGTGGATCTTTCCATGGCGGAATTTTTCATGGGAGAAGTTAATTTTCCATGAAGGAGCACCGGTTTCCCCAGTAATATTTAAAAAACGATCAGAAATGATTAGAAAAAATAAATTTATTCAACTGAAAGTAAGGAGCAGCATTAAAATAAAAAAAAAACAGAAATGATTACGTTTGGGAGGGGGTTCGCTCCCTCGTCAATACCTCGCTCTTTATGCTAAAGTTATTTTTTAGTAGGCTACTTTCAAAAGAGCTATTTATTCTAATTAAACGACCTTTGTGATTCAGGGGTCATTCTTAAATAATTGGGAAAAAATTCGAACTTTAGCGTAAAAAGCGAGGCATTGACGAAGGGGTGAACCCCCATATACGTAATAATTTCTGTTGGTTTTAAGTTTTTATGTCGCTCCTTACTTTCAGTTGAAAAAACTTGTTTTTTATTTTTTAAATCCCTTTCAAGCTTCACTATAACAAAGGGATTTTGAACCGGAATTCACCATTAAAAACGACATATTTACTGATGTTGGCTATTGGTTATACAAACTATAGAATCTGAAACTAGAACTGGCAGTGGAGCAGCACAGCCACCCTAGGACTGGTGCAGAATTTGCTGATGATATTTATACAGTCGCAACTCAATGAAAATTCACACCTGGAAGTAATCACCCCTAAAACTCCCACACGCAGCAAACAATACACCATTCCACTGCTGTGTTTCCAGTTGAAGTTTGACTATTCCTGAAAACTTGGCCATGAAAAATCAAAATGTAAAATCTATAATGAAGTAAATTCAGAATGCGCCAAGGATGGAATAGTTTGCCAGAAAATAAGTTTGATGGAAAACGGAAATATGCCGCCATTACTTTATCTGATGTGTTTTGAGAAGAACAAAACAGCGTTAGTAGTGAAGAAGAAAGGGCTGGCAGTAAAACTAGAAAAGGTACCCATCAATTCGTCATAAAACTAAGGGGCATCTGAGTGAAGAAATAGAGGCATAGAATGGCGACTTTATCCTTGTCATGGACGCTGAAAAATGAGGAAAGAGATTTTACTATGTAAGAATTTTGCCAATGTTGGTGGGACTTAGGTTGAAGTGTAGTTGCTGGAAAAGGTTTGCTTCTCCTCAGATTTTTTTTTGTAAACAATCTTAGCACCAGTTTGAAAAGTAACAAGTTGCGAAGGAGCTGCCAAAGCCAGAACCATCTGGCTAACTGAACATCAAACCCGTCACTTCATTTTTCAAATAGACATGTCTGAATGCAATGTAATCTAAATTTTCACGCATGAAAATTTTATTTCTCATTGCAACGTCGTAAAATGTAATAAACTCAGCAAAACTTGCCGCATTTGGTATGAACAAATGAGTAATTAAATGTTATTTAAAAAGAGATGGAAAACCTAGTGTCCCTTTTCCTAAACTTGCTTTATAGTTGTGACATTTGAGGGCTTCCTCAAATGAGTTGAATTGCTGTTTTGACTGGGTTCAAGATAACTTAAAAAGCTGGGTTTTTGGGCCAAAGGTTCTTCCTACAGTTGTCTATATTATCAAAAAGGATTAACTCTTGGAGCTGAACTCGTTTGAAGTCAGCCGCATTAAAATAAACGTACCAATTACTCCAAGTCTCCATTATAGTAGATACTATGTGTACTGTATGTAATCTGTGTTAGTTCCTTGTGTTTTTTTGTTTTATAAAGAAAGTAAAAAAATTGCGTTACATTCTTCCTTGTTGTAATTTTTATTCGCTTATGATACATTCAGTTACGAAATACGGGACCGTCTTTCGGGGGGAGTGATTAAAGAGTAAAGCAATTTTTTTCTCAAACACCTTTCCCTCAATAACAATTTTCGTTCGTTACTTTGCCTTTTTTCATTAGCTATTGATTTTTAACTGCTGCTCTTTTTTTAAGTGCCTTACATTTTTTTTGCCCTTTTTGTTTTGTTTCTCATTTCTTTTTTACTCTGTCATCGTACTGGCATTTTATTCTACAGGTTCTCTTATTATATTATACCTACTTGGAATTCAGATTGCTGGAATTGTGCTCAGAACGCTTACCTTTCTTTTTTCAAGAACTTAAAATTTACATGAAATGTAATGCTCTCCTTCATGACAAGCTACATGAAGGAGAGCAGGAAAATATTACTAATAGAAACTCAAGTTAGTCTTAGAAGAAGAGAAAAGAAAAAACATAATCGATTTCATCTATTCTTAATTAGCAAAAATTCCTAAGTTGGCATTTTTAAATCTTACTTCTTTCCTGCAAAAATAAATAAAAATATACGGACTTAGTGATAAATACCATTCATGCAGGTTTTAAAGAAAATTTAATTATAATTGAGCAGGTAGCAATGTTGTTCTCGATATGCAAAGGCTGAAGAACTTTTAAAACCAAGATCTGGAGAAGTCCGAGGGTAAGACAAAGCTAGAAAATTTTTAGGAATCAAAAGGGTATCCCATAAGTCAATGTCCAATTGCCCGTTTGGACTTGGGTACTATTTGCATGATTGTTGTTATAGGTAGTTTTATGTAGTTTGCTTTGTTTTCCATTTTTAGTTGGTAAGAGTATTTGTGGTAGTAAGGGCTTTTAATTCTCATAAACAATCCTAAAGTGTCAAAGATTTGATTTTTTCACTTTGGTTACAACTGTTTCTTTAAAGCTACCAGTAATTTCAGATGAAGATGTCCCACGAAAGAAACAAAAGCTTAGTAGACGAGAAGAAAGAGAAAAAGAAAGACAGTTGTTTCATGGAGCCTTTAAAGGGGGCTTTTCAGTTGGACATTTTGGAACTGTTGGATCCAAAGAAGGCTTTCAACCAAAAACATTCAAGTCTTCAAGAAAGGATCAAAATCATTCGGAACGTATCAGACAAACTGTTGAAGATTTCATTGATTCAGAAGTAAGTTTAACCTTTTATATTAGAAAGTACTTGTCGAGACCATAACAGATATTTAAAAAGTAACTGGAGTTAATTTTTGTTGGCAAGGGTTGGTTTTGGTATTTTAATTATTTTAAGTATATAAGTATTTAGTATTTTGGTATTTGGTATTTTAGGTAATTGGTAATTGTGGTAACATCAAGCCGATTATGGGAGGCTGTAAACGGGTAGCTGAAGTCAGTGTTTATCTGGAGTAGTTTTAAAATCCGAATCCAGCTAATAAGCCGGCTCAATAGTAACCAAAACTCTAAAAAATGGAATATTGATACCAATAGCTACATCAAAAGAATCGCATTTTAATGCTGATTTTAAATATATAAGTTTCATCAAGTTCAGTCTTACCCAGCAAAAGTTACGAGCCTGAGAAAATTTGCCTTATTTTAGAAAACATGGGGAAACAACCCCTAAAAGTCATAGAATCTTAACGAAAATCACACCATCAACTTCAACGTATCAGAGAATCCTATTGTAGAACTCCAATCTCCAATCTTCAAGCTCCTATCTACAAAAATGTGGAATTTTGTATTTTTTGCCAGAAGGCAGATCACGGATGCGTGTTTATTTGTTTGTTTGTTTTTTTTTTGTTTTTTTTGTTTTATGGCACTTGGTATTAATCAAGTGACATATAGCAATCGCCAATTCTGTCGGTCTGTCTGTCTGTCGGTTTGTTGGTCCCGGTTTTGCTACTTTAGGCACTTCCAGGTAAGCTAGGACGATGAAATTTGGCAAGCGTATCAGGGACCTGACCAGATTAAATTAGAAATAGTCGTTTTCCCGATTTGACCATCTGGGGGGGGGGAGTGGGGGGCCGGTTAATTCGCAAAAAATAGAAAAAATGAAGTATTTTTAGCTTATGAGCGGGTAATTGGATCTTAATGAAATTTGATGTTTGGAATGATATTGTGTCTCAGAGCTCTTATTTCAAATCCCGACCGGATCTGATGACATTGGGGGGAGTTGGAGGGGGAACCTTAAGTCCCGGTTTTGCTACTTTAGGCACTTCCAGGTAAGCTAGGACGATGAAATTTGGCAAGCGTATCAGGGACCGGACCAGATTAAATTAGAAATAGTCATTTTCCCGATTTGACAATCTGGGGGGGGGGGAGTGGGGGGCCGGTTAATTCGGAAAAAAATAGAAAAAATGAAGTATTTTTAACTTATGAGCGGGTGATTGGATCTTAATGAAATTTGATGTTTGGAATGATATTGTGTCTCAGAGCTCTTATTTTAAATCGCGACCGGATCTGATGACATTGGGGGGAGTTAGAGCGGGGGGAAACCTAAAATCTTGGAAAACACAGAGTGGAGGGATCGGGATGAAACTTGATGGGAAAAATAAACGCAAGTCTCAGATACATGATTGACATAATCGGAACTGATTCGTTCTCTTTGGGGTAGTTGGGGGGGGGGGAGTAATTCTTAAAAATTAGAAAAAATGAGGTATTTTCAACTTGCGAACGGGTGATCGGATCTCAATGAAATTTGATGTTTAGAAGGATATCGTGTCTTAGAGCTCCTATTTTAAATCCCGACCGGATCTGGTAACGGGGCGGGGAGTTGGGAGGGGGAAACCTAAAACTTGGAAAACACTTAGAGTAGAGGGATCGGGATGAAACTTGGTGGGAAAAATAAGCACAAGTCCTAGATGCATAATTGACATAACCGGATCGGATCTTCTCTGTTTTGGGGAGTTGGGGGAGGGGCTAGGGTTAATTCTGAAAAAATGGAAAAAATGAGGTATTTGTAACTTACGAAGGAGTGATCGGATCTCAATGAAATTTGGAAGGATATCGTGTCTCAGAGCTTTTATTTTAAATCCCGACTGGATCTGATGACATTGCGGGGAATTGAGGGGGGGGCCTAAAATCTTGGAAAACGCTTAGAGTGGAGGGATCGGGATGAAACCTGGTGGGAAAAATAAGCACAAGTCCTAGATACATGATTGGCATAACCGGAACGGATCCGCTCTCTTTGGAGTAGTTGGGGGGGGGGTAATTCTGAAAAATTAGATAAAATGAGGTATTTTTAACTTACGAAGGAGTGATCGGATCTTAATGAAATTTGAAGTTTCGTGTCTCAGAGCTCTTATTTTTAATCCTGACTGGATCCGGTGACATTGGGGGGAATTGAGGGGGGGCCTAAAATTTTGAAAACGCTTAGAGTGGAGGGATCGGGATGAAACTTGGTGGGAAAAATAAGCACAAGTCCTAGATACGGGATTGACATAACCGGGACGGATCCGCTCTCTTTGGGGGAGTGGGGGCGAGGGTTAATTCTGAAACATTAGAAAAATGAGGTATTTTTAACTTACGAGTTAAGAAGGAAACATGTTTGAGAAGGAAGCATGATAAGAATACATTATGCATAACAATTGTAGCAAACAGATTTTGCATGGAACTCCCTATATTTTACCCCCCCCCCCCCCTTAATGTGTAAATATACAGTCGAAATTATATATTACCCCTCTATTCTCCCAATGCGTCTCTCTTGTTTCATACCTTTTACTTATTAATTGAATTAACTGTTTAAAAGAAGAACCGGAAAGCAAGTGATGGGTGACAGAATGCATTGGTTTTATATGATTTGGACTATATATTTGCTTTTTAGGGGAAGGTGGGTTGGCGGTAAAGTATAGGGGGGATCCATGCAAAAGGTGTTAGCTACAGCTATTGTGCGTATTATGAAATGTTTTCTTAACATGTTTCCTTCTCTAGGCTTATACCCCTAAGCTGTAACTATTGCTGACGAAATTGGAATTCCCTAAGAAACAAAGTCCTGCGGATGTAACTGTTCCAGTCATCTATGCAGTCAGCACAGTAAAGGGAAAATATTTTTACACTGTGACAGTCATCAATGATTATTTTTCATTCATGAACTTAGCTATTGACTTTTAATTAGTTCCCATGTCCTTTGGGCACAGACAACGCGGACCCCAGTTATTGCTCACCTGTTTCAAAGGCCGCCTTTTCAAATGCGCAATTTAAATACGTATTTAAAACGTTTTCCATGAATTTGATGAGCAGGTCATTCAAAGAATCTATGTCAAAAGATAAGGATGAAATTGTAACTGAAATGTATGAAAAAATACCTACCTATAAAGAACTGTATCGATAATTCAAAAGGGCAAGGTAATCATTTTTGATATTATTCTAAAGTCGGGTGTTGAATATTTCGATAGCCTTGCAGACTCAAAGGACTGAAGGTACATACGAAGGCTCTTGGTTTGTTTTTAGGGGGGGGGGGTTATTAACTTAAAAAACAACGAAAATTGGTTCTATTAGTCTGTGGCCTTTTGAAAGAAAATTACTGGTACTTATGTATTATACCTAACACACTCAAGAAGTGTAGTTACGTTAATCATAATGAAATACACCAAAATATGATTTAAATATAATACTTTAGTTTATATAATAGTATAATTTGGGCTATATATTTGCAAATTAGGGGGGGGGGGGAGAATATATCTCAGAAATGGGTCAAAAACCTAACCTTACCCCCACCCCCCTGATGTATACATATTTGGCGCAAATCATACAAGTCCAATACATTCTGTCTCCCGTCATTTGTCCTTGTGGCTATGAAACCGGTTTGGTCGGATCGTACATTCAGCTAACAGCTCGACTGTTTGGTATGTTACATGGCCTAAGTAACAAATTATTTTATGGTCTTTCCAAACATCAGGGTAGTTTATCTGACACTACCCCCCCCTCTTTCGTTAGGTAAATGAAACAATAAAAACAAGAAGAATACAATAGAATTCATGAAGAAGAAAAAAAAAACGCCGAATGTAACTAATATATCTTCTTTACAGGTAGAATACCGAACAAGAAGAGACTACAGAAACACTGTATTTTCAAGTTTATCTTTATAATAATTGCCAATAAACAAAGTACAGCAAATTCGATAACTCTAGTACCGAGTCTAATTTTAGGTTCTGACCTTCTCACAAGTGCCAAGTGAGCTCTTGGCTCTTGGCTCTTCCGACCTCGTCACAAGTGCCATATGAGCTCTTAGTTCTTGTTTTTTTTTCAGGGGTGATCGTATCGACCCAGTGGTCCTATAATCTTGCGAAAAGGCTCATTCTAACGGAAATGAAAAGTTCTAGTGTCCTTTTTAAGTGACCAAAAAATTGGAGGGCACCTAGGCCCCCATCCCACGCCAATTATTTTCCCAAAGTCACCGGATCATAATTCTGATATAGTCATTTTATTCAGCGTAGTCAAAAAACCTTATAACTATGCCTCTGGGGACGACTTACTCCCCCACAGTCCCCGTGGGAGGGGCTACAAGTTACAAACTTTGACCAGTGCTTACATATAGTAATGGTTATTTGGAAGTGTACAAACGTTTTCAGGGGGATTTTTTGGTTGGGGTTGAGGAGAGGAAACATTCTGGAGGAACTTTCCTTGGAGGAATTTATTATGGGGAAGGAAATTTCCATGAAGGGAGCGCAAGAT
>NC_088875.1:40529747-40582460 GCF_032884065.1 Artemia franciscana
AAGGGTATCAGAGGCAATGCTATAGCTTTGTCTATAGTAAAGACCATAAGACTTCAATGTTTAATTATTACTATTTTTCCCCCCAAAGGCACTTTATATTGAAGGAGTGGTCGTGTAAACTTGGGAGGGGGTGAATTTGTTTGAAATCGGAAATTCTAGTGCCTTTTTTAAAGAGTGAAAAGTGATCGGGGACAGCTAAACCCCATGTGCTCTTTTCCCGGACTTCATCCGAACAAAAATTTTGATGGCTATTTTGTTTAAATTTGTTCAAAGATCAGAGAACAATAGCTCTGGGGTCGACAAGATCCCCCAGAGCCTGAGGCACGTGTTGAAAGTTAAACCACAGAGGTGTATAAGGTTATTATGGAAGGGGTGGTCGTTTAATCTTCGGAGGGCACTCCTTTGATTAAAAATTAAAAGTTCTAGTTCCTTTTCAAAAGTCAAACGTGATCGAACAAAAAAAAAAAACACAGAGATTAAACAAACAATCATAGCAAACAAACACACAAGAGCAACAACATAAATGAATGAATAAATCTTAAAACGACTAAAACTTAAATTGAATATGCAAATCAAGCTTAAAACAAGCACAAATCTTTACAAACAAGAGTTTGGCTACGTCCCTTCCCTAATTGTCACAGACGTCATTTTTTCATGGGGAGGGGGTGGGGAGGGCAGTTAACCCCCCAAATAATGTGTAGAAAAAGACTGATATATATTCCATGCCCCTTGATAATCCGAATATGGACCCCTCTTGCTCCCCTCCCCCAATAAAATGCTGGAGATTTTCCCCTGATAAAAGCCTAAAGCCTTCTAGTGTCACTGAAAATTAAAATAACATTTGCAATTAAAGAATGTGGAACTGATGAGCTTTCAGCGATTAATATCACTATGTATCAAATATTCAGTTTCTTTTCTAGATCGTTCCAAGACTGTTCAAGACATATGTAGTTTTCAGTAAAGCGCCAATAACGTAGTAGGCTTTACACTTTTACAGTTATGGAAGAAGGCAGTAGCCATACTCTTGTTTGTAAAGATTTGTGCTTGTTTTAAGCTTGATTTACATATGCAATTTAAGTTTTACTCGTTTTAAGATTTATTTATTCATTTATATTTCTACTTCTTGTATGTTTGTTTGCCATGATCGTTTATTTAATTCTGATCGTTTAAAGTTATTTTTATTCTTCAATATTAAAAGATTTTTTGTTCGTTTTAATCTTAATTTGCTTATTCAATTTAAGTTTTAACTGATTTACGATTTATTTATATATTTATATTATTCATTTATATTATATTATATTCATTTATATGGTACCTGTTGTATGTTTCTTTGTCATGATTGTTCATTTAATATCTGTTCATTAGGGATTTAAGTTATTCTTTAATAGTATTTTTTTTGTCGTTTCGAGTTGAACTATTATAGATTTGTGATTTCTGCTGGTCTTAATTTTAATATGACCTTTAATTTTCTTTGAAAAACTTTTTATTCAGAATTTTTTTTTAAATTAATGAACTTTAACAACTCAGGGCCACTACTACTAGTTCTACTACTACTACTACTACCTCTGTGACTACTGGCAGCTATGACGACTTGTGAATGAGACTATTTGCTACTGCTGTAAATTGACTGTGACAGTTTGCAACTATGGCCACTTGCGTTTTTGACTCCTTGCGACTGCGACCGCTTATACCTAAGAATACATATGACTACACCTACTTGTGAAAACAGCAACTTGTGACTCCAACAGCGACTACTTGTGACTCTGACTATTTATAACTGTGACTACTTGCGACTGCAACAACTTGCAACTATGACTAGTTGCGACTGCGACTACTTGCCACTGCCAAAACTATGTTAGTGGCTAATTGTAAGTGTTACTACTTGCAACTATAAATAGCTATTACTCTGGCAGGTCAGGACTGCGACTGATTCCGACTGCAACAACTTACTAGTGTGATTACTTGGGACTGCAACTGCTTGTCACTGCGAAAACTTGCGATTGTGGCTTCTTGCGACTGTTACTACTTGCGACAACAAATACTTGCGACTGGGACACCATTCGACTTTCACTACCGGTGATGACTGCAACTACTTATGACTTCGACCACTTCCGACTATAGCTACTTGCAGCTGTGGCTATTTGTGATTGCACCTGAAACTATTTATTACTATGAATTGACTGCTTGTTACTCGACTAATTGCAAAAGGGTGATCATACAAAATTCGGAGGGAGCTCATTTCATCTGAAATTGAAAGTTCTAGTGCATTTCCTAAGAGCAAAAAGTGATAGAAAGGTAGCCATTCCCACATGTCCTCATCTGCTTCCCTCTCCAAAGACATCCGATCAAAATTTTGTGATAGCCCTTTTCTTCAAAACATATAAATGTCAAGTAAATATACCTCCGAGGACAACATGACAACCCCCCCCCCATCCCAAAGCCCCTTGGGCATAGGTTGTAACATGCAAGTCGTGCATTTCCTACATATATGGTTTGTTTTTGCGAAAAAGGGGTGGGGGTGCTCGACCTTTGGGCTCCAAAAGGCTTAAGGTAATAAGATATAATTTTTTGGAAATATCTAGGGAGATATTAAACCAAATCAAAATGAAATATGTGAACGTTAGTTGTGGAAAGCATCAGCAATATCTGAGTAATAGCTGAGGGTATTAAGTAGAAACTTTTAGGGTATGTTGAGGGGGGTGTTCATTGGACAAAAAGGCAACCAGCCCCTCCTTTTCGCCCTATTTAGATGCTTTCTCCTCAAAATTGATAGAATTTGAGATAGACAATTTGTTCATAATCGTCGAAAAGTAAAGTATATATGCCTTCTGGTATGACTTGACCCCCACAGACCCCACGACAAGGGTTATATCTAATGCAATTTTAATAATGTTGACATATACAGTTTATTATTGGGAAAGTGGCAAGTGTTGGATCATAGATGGGTAAAAATCAGCAAGGAGTATCAAGTTGAAATTTCTGTAAATGTTAAACTAAATAAAAAGACACTACATGCATCCAGGTTGTTAAAAGATCGTATCTATAATATCTTAGGAACAGATAAAGCTATTAACCTGAAACCTTCAAGGCTACTACAAACAATACTACAGCAACTGAAGCTACGGCTACCCGCAACTGGGACTACTTTCAGCTGCGACTATGACAACGTTTGAACTCACCTACTTGCAACTGTGAGTGGGAATAAGACTACTTTCGACGGTGACTAATTACAACTGTGACTGCGACTACTTCCGACTCCGACTGAAGCTATTTGTCGCTGATAATACGACTACTTGCGACTGCGATTGCGACTAATTGTAACTTTGATTACTTGCGTCTACAGCTGCGGCTACTTGCTATTATGACTGCGAGTATAACTACTTACAAATACAATTGTGACTACTTGCGACTACGACTACTTGCAACAGTAGCTTCCTGTGAATACAACTTCGTGTGACTTTGATAAATTGTGACTGCGACTGCTTAAGATTGTAACTACTTGTGACTACGCCTATTCGCAACTGTGACTAATTGTCACATTAAGACAGAAAACCAAATTTATGTTAACGATTTTTTTATAAGTATCAGATTGAAAATAAAATATTTGTGTATTATCAAATGTTGTACTATTATTATATATCAAAAATTCAGTTTATTTTCATTTCTTCTTTCCAGTCATCTTGATTATTATAGTGAATTACTTTTGGTCGATGTTTGAGAAGTTCAAAATACAAAGTTTTCAATAAAACACAGATGTCCCAGTAGGCTTTAGAAGGTTTACGGTTAGGAAATTAAAGACTGTTTAAAGATTGACTTGAATAATCAATCGAATCTTTATTCGGTTTAGGGTTTATTTATTCATCTATATCAGCATCTGTTATCTTTACTCTTATGTGGTCATTTATTTTAATTTTGGTTCATTTTGAGTTTCACGTCTTCCTTGACAGTAATTGTTAGTAGTTTTAAGTATAAATTATAATAAGACTTTATTTCTGCTTCTCCTAAGTTTTAAAAACTAATTACTATAAGAAAAAGTGATTAGAGAGAAAAAAGGTCTTACAAAAACTAATTACTATAAGAAAAGGTGATAAGAGAGAAAGCAAGTGTGAGTGAGTCTCATGCAATATAAAAAAAGTGACCGCCTCCATAAAAAAGTGATAGGGAGATTCTTTCAGTATAGTGAGTGATAGAGAGATCTTTTCAGTATTAAAAGTGGAAAAGTGACCAGAAATCACTCCTCCAGTATAAAAAAGTAAAAAATGATAACCTCTTCCTCCACAAATTATGGCAGAAGGAATAAATGAAGTGAGACTCATTTAAATATGAGCCAACTATAAATAATCAAAATCTTAGAGGCAATATTTAGATAGGAAATTCTATAGTGAGACATAATGGGCTATTGTATAAATTGTACACTCCAAGTTTTTTTTTTTTTAGGGGTGTCCACCGTACTGAAGGCCCCTCTTACATTCGCATATGGCATGAATAACCAGAGGTGGGGTATACAACCCTTCCGCTATTTTTCTCAAGCTGTTCGTTTTCCTAATTAAGCTGTGCGTTTTATGACACACTTCCTTACCCTCCTTTCTTCCTGACATATTAATATCAAAATTTCAGGCTAATAACTTCAAATTGGAAGGTATCTTCTCTTATCCTATGGTTTAGATGCAATTAAGACAAACAAAACATTGGCGAAAGTACATATAGTTATTGTAAATCTGGAAAAAAATAATACATAGTATTTTTCTTTTGCTCAGATCTGTATCAGCGTTTAAGTTTTTGTTTAGAAATGTTACTAACATCCCAGTAAGTTAGTTTCACGCGTTCAAAAGTATTTTGACGGAAATCATCTTTGGAATCCTGGTCAGCATGGTTTTCGAAAAAATAGGTCTTGTAATACTCAGGTTCTTGAGGTTATTTTGGATTTTCAACGTTTTACCGATTTAGCTATACCCTTTGACTGGATTTACATCGATTTCTCGAAGGTATTCGACAAGATCTCAATACCCATCCTTCTTAAAAAATGTGCAGCTTACAAATTGGGTAAAAAAAACAATTGCGTTTATTGCTGATTATCTAAATGGACGACCTCAGCAGGTTGTTTTTGGTGAAGCTATGTCATCCTCAATTGATGTGTTAAGTGGAGTCCCCCAGGGTAGCTACCTGGGTCCAATTTTATTTTGTTTATTTATTAATGATCGGCCTTCCTCTGTTCAGCATTCTACTGTCAAGATGTTCGCGGATGATGGAAAACTTTATCTACCAGTAAAAGACCAAAACGATGTGGCACTTTTTCAGGAGGATCTTGACTCTCTAACTTATTGGGGCGAATCTAATTCCATGTTCATAAGCCCTTCTAAGTGTGTTGTTCTACACTATGCTCGTAAACTCCCACCTGTGCATACTTATCAGCTGTCTGGCATACGAATCCCTTCTAACGAAATAGTGTGTGACCTTGGCGTTTATTTTGATACCCAATTGAAATTTGATAATTATGTTTCGAAAATTGTAAACAATGCAAATTATCGTTTATCGTCTATAAGGAGAAGATTTAGTAGGTTTAACCTTCGTAATTTCTTACTAATATACAAATCAATGGTCCGCCCTCTTCTTCAGTATAATACTTCTGTTTGGTTTCCGTTAAGTCTAATGGATGAGCATAGGATAGAAAAGGTTCAGAGAAGGGCCACTAGATTGGTCCCATACCTTCAGCGCCTTTCCTATCCGCAGAGACTTTCTAGGCTTCAACTCCCGTCGTTGAAGTTTCGTAGACGTCGTAATGACCTTGTAAATGTGTTTTGTATAATTAAAGGAGTGGATGATGTTGATCCAAATTAATTTTTTAAATTTAGCCATTATCACTCTACTCGTCAACATGATTATAAATTATATCCCCCAAAACCACTGAAAAATATTGGTCAATTATCTTTCGTTAATAGAGTTGCCGGACCATGGAATGGTTTGCCTTTGGAGGTTGTCGAGGCAGAGAGTGTTCGAATTTTTAAGAGTGCATTAGTAAATACGCCTTTTTATTTAGACGCTTTTGTTGTTTAGTTTCGTTTTATTTAGAAGTTTTTGTTGTTTAGTTTGTCGCTGCCAATTTACTTTGGATTAGTATTATGATTTTGTGTTTTTGCGACAAGCATTGATGCTTACCACTATTCGTAATAATAAATAAATAAATAAAATAAACAAATCGTTTCTCTTTTTTCTCGTTTTATTTCATTGTCAGTTTTGATCTGAGCGCAGAATACAACTACTTGGGGGTTTATATATAAAAATTGCCTTATTGATATCATCTAATAATTTCTCAGTTGTATTAAGCTCCCTTTTGCTGTGTTGCCAAATAAGGCAGGAACATCATAATAAAGGTTTATTATAGCAAAAAGTAAGAGATACGTGGAAAATTTTCAAATTTTCAGTGAAATATTTCAAAGACTTGATTAACATTTTTGTTTATGATCTACCTTCGTTAGAGTAGATACCATTTTTGGATTTTAGAGTTTGATTGTGGGTTATCCTACTTTTGCTTTTTACCTAATATTCGTTCGTTGTTATGTTTTGTGACGAAACTTATCCGAAAAATCTATCATACATTTGGTTCAGTAATCGATGTTTAATTAGCCCGATTTGAGTTTAGTTATATTTCTAAAATAGAGGTGAACACATACAATATTCTATCGATGAACTACCACAAATTATAGGCAAACAAATAAATATCCAGTTACTAAATGCAAGCCAAAAAGCCTGTTTGAAGAGAGGTGTAAAACAGAAAATATTAGCGTACATATTCTTATAAAGACTCAAGAAAAATAGCTCACTCTCCAACTGAAGTTTTAATTCCCCTTCCTCCTCTCGAAAAAAAAAAATTCAGAAATATTTGCTCGATTAATGGGCATGGGAGAAATTACAAGCCCGTAAAAAAAAAACAAAAAAAAAAAAAAAAAAAAAAAAAAAAAAAAAAAAAAAAAAAACGCACACTCTTCTAAGCATTTAAAAAAACCCTTGACTTATCTGATTTCATATAACCCTCGAAACTGATTTCATATAACCTCGAAACCTTTAATTCTACTAACTTTGCAAAAACTATAGCATCATGCCATAGTTTTCAGATTGGCTGTACCTCGCCGACACTCTAAATTACATTATTTCTTTGAAACTTTCGGACAATGCGGACGTCGACTGTTAGGGAGGTCATTCCTCTAAAATAATGAAATAAAAAAGAAATTTCAACTGAAAGTAAGGAGCAACATTAAAACTAAAAAATAACCGAAAATCCTCCATATAAAAGTGGGCTGCTGCTTCCTCAAACCCACGCTCTTTCCGCTAAAGTTTTTAGCACCTTAAAGAAGCTTCTTATTCCAATTTAATGACTCTTGTGTTTCAGGAGTCGAATTTTGAGAATTGGGATAAAAATTAAAACTTTAGCGTATAGAGTGAAGGAGTGAGGGAAGACAGCCCCCCCTTCTGATACGGAATGGTTCCTGTTTGTTTTCAATTGAAGAAACTTATTTTTTTAATTTAATTTCTGATCGCATTTCAAATAACACCTTGAAATCCGTCTCTTACTTCGTGGAAAGTTACAATCACGAAAAATTTCTCCATGGAAATATCCTCCTGCGTCAAATTCCCCCTTCCCAGACAACCCCATTCCTGAAGAAAATTTTACCCGGAAAATTCTCTCACAACATCTTCATATGTAAAATTGAGCAGCTGAAGATAGAGTAAGACAAATAAAAATAGTTCTTTATATAAATTCTGGCAAATGTCCTCCGTGTCAAATATCCCCTAGAGAATTCCCTTCGATAACCCTTATTACGAAAATTCCATGACTTTCAGTTCTTTCTCCAGGGGCTTTGGGAGGTCATATCATCCCCAGAGGTTTAGTTATTGGACGTTTTAACTATCCTGAATAAAATGGATGTCTCAAAGTTTTGGCTAGATGTCAAGGGGAAAAAGAGAGCATGGGTGGAGGGCTAATTGCCCACCAGTATTTTTTGTTACATAAAAGGGGAACTTGAACTGTTAAGTCCTGTTTGAATGAGCCCTGTCCCGATCTATTAAGAGAGTCAGTTCAACAGGAACACCCCTAGAAAAACGAAAAAACAAAAAAGGCATCAGTGATCTTTCTTTTGATAAAAATACCAGATTCCACATTTTTACAGATAGGATCTTGGAACCTCTACAATAAAGTTCTCTAATGAGATAAATCTGACGATGTGATTGTCATCAAGATCCATTGACGTTTTGGGGTGGTTTTTCTCCTTTTTCAAAAATCAGGCAACTTTTCTCAGGTTCGTAACTTTTGATGGGAAGCATCAAATTTAATGAAATTTCCATATTTGGAATCAGAAGAAGAGGCCAATCCCTTATGTGCAATGATTTATATCAAAATTTCTTCTTTCTAGAGTTTTGGTTACTTTTTGGCCGAGAGGTTGTTTGATTCCTGTTTTGATGATGGTTGGTTTTCTCTTTTATTCTTTTTAATGAAGGTTTGTGTTCTAATCTTGAATTTTAGCCTCTTTTTTCTACTAGCCTATAGTATGTGCTACATTTTTTCTACTTTTTGAGGAATATAAATAAATATCTACTGCTAAATCAGGTCTAAATTTTCTAAATCGTGGTACTGCTTAGCATAATGGCATGTCCCCAGGTCCTTCACAGTGCTATCAGCCTTAAAATTTTTTTTTTTTTTGTCGAATCTCGAATTTTTTGGTATTCTATTGCCGGTTAAATGCACGACGGAGAATCTGATTTTTTTTTGTGTTTTCGGAGGCACGATTTCCAGACCCCTTTTCTTAGTTTCTTTCTTTGTAGATGGACTGGAATCACCTACGCCCTTGTTGTTGCAGAGTATTTATGCTTAATTGTTTTTATTCTTAAGAACGCAAAAAAAAAACAAAGTATATATATTTTTCTGTGTATGTTCTCATTATATTTGAAAGTGACAATGTTGTGGAACATTTATTGGTAGCTGAAATTTGGTGGTTAGGGGGAGGTAAAGGCCTGAATCCAGTTATATGGGGGATTTTCACTTACTACTGCGTGGTTTTTAGTATCCTTATTAAATTTTATATTTTAGAAGGTTAAAAAGTAAAAAGTCACTAAATCTTGGGGCTCGCCTTCTAAGGCCAGAATGGGAAACGTTCATAGATCATTGATGAGTCCTGGTAAGAATGTGATCTAACTAGCTATAAAATATCAACATTTTAGCAAACAGTTTGTGGTACGAACTTTTTGATAAAAGCAACTCGGCTCAATAGTAACCAAAACTTTAAAAAACAGAATTTTAATACCAATAGATACATCAAAAGAAATTTATTATAATGCTGATTTTAAATATATGATTCATCAAGTTTAGTCTTACTCATCAAAAGTTAGAAGCCTAAGAAAATTTGCCCAATTTTCGAAAAAGGGGGAAACACCCCCTAAAAGTCATAGAATCTTAATGAAAATCCCACCATCCGATTCAGCGTATCAGAGAATCCTATTGTAGAAGTTTCAAGCTCCTATCTACAAAAATGTGGAATTTTGTATTTTTTCCCAGAAGACAGATAACGGATGCGTGTTCATTTTTTTTTTTTATTTTTTTTTTCTTCTTTTTTTCTTTTTCCCCCAGAGGTGATCGTATCGACCCAATGGTCCTAGAATGTCGAGAGAGGACTCATTCTAACGGAAATTAAAAGTTCTAGTGGCCTTTTTAAGTGACCAAATATTAGAGGGCACCTAGGCCCCCTCCCACGCTCTTCTTTTCTCAAAGTCACCGGATCAAAATTTTAAGATAGCCATTTTGTTCAGCATAGTCAAAAAACCTAATAATTATGTCTTTAGGGCCGATTTAATCCCCCACAGTCCCCGGGGGAGGGGCTAAAAGTTATAAACTTTGACCACTGTTTACATATAGTAATGGTTATCGGGACGTGTACAGACATTTTCAGGGGGACTTTTCACGTTAAAGGGGGATCGGGGGAGGGGGTTGGGTGGGAGGATCTTTCCGTGGAGGAATTTATCATGAGGGAAGAAAATTTTCATCAAGGGGCCGCAGGATTTTCTAGAATTATTTTCAGGTGGGAGTAAGGAGCAGCATTAGAACCTAAAACGAACAGAAACTATTACGTATATAAGGGGCTTTGTCTCCTCCACAATACCTCACTCTTTACGCTAAAGTATTTATTAGTAATTTCAACTATTTACTCTACGGCCTTTTTGATTCAGGGGTCATTCTTAAAGAATTGGGACCAAATTGAAGCTATAGTGTAAAGAGCGAGGTATTAACGAGGGGGAGAACCCCCTCATATACGTAATAAAAACATACAAATGTAGAATTTCGTTACGTAAGTTAATTTGTAAGTCACATATATTTGTTACTAATAAAAACGTTAACAAAAAAGTTCTAGTTGCCATTTTAGTTTACCAAAAATAGGAGTGCAACTAGGCCTCCTCCCCCACTCCTTTTCTTTATCAAAATCGTCCGATCAAAACTATGAGAAAGCCATTTAGCCAAAATAAAGATTAATAGGCATATTTCATTTTAATTATTCATGTGATGTGATCCAAAATCAAAACGTGCATTAGTTAAAAAACCTTTTTTTAATAAAAATACTAGTTTTTTAAATGCAAATAAGGGGTGACATTAAAACTTAAAACAAACAGAAATTATTCCGTATATGAAAGGGGCTGTCCCCTTCTCACCGCCTCGCTCTTTGCGCTAAAGTTTTGTTTATTGTTTTAATAATTAGAGTTGTGACAAAGAGTCAAACTTTAGCGTAAAGAACGTGGCGTTGAGGAGGGGACAACCCCTTTCATATGCGAAATAATTTTTGTTCGTTTTAAGTTTTAATGTCGCTCCTTACTTGCAGTTAAAAAACTAGTTTTCTATTTAATCGAGTATAAATCTAAAATTGAGCACACAGAACGGCCGAGAGAAATTAGAAACCTAGAAAGGCCAAGGACCCACCATATGCCAAACAACAAGCTGTATGAAAATCGATAATAGATTGCCAAAGATTCTTCTTTTTGACAATCCATATGGGGTCAAATGAAAAGCTAGTCTTCATCGAATGGGGTGAGAAGATAATTTAAAGAAAATTGGAACTTCATTGGAAGAAATTAAATATAACCGAAAACTAAGAGCATGAAATGATCAACTGTGCTTGTTTGAGAATCTCCACCAAAAAATGGAGAACAAAAATAAAAAAATAGAAAAAAACCTGTAAAACCAAACAACAATTGAACAAGTTACAGAAAGTCCACACAAAAAAACTCAATATAACTGTATACTAATTTGACCTCTTTTTTGACAATCTGTTATCTCATAGTATTACTTTTTAGCAAGAATACCTTTAAACAAAGGTTAATATTTCTATTCTTAAGTGATCTTCTTTGTCTCCCAATTTGTTCACGATTTTTATCCGTTGTGTGTTTTATCCGTTGTCCTTGTAAATTTATGCATTCCCTGAGACCGCCACAATATCGCATCTGTAACTGCATTTGCCAAATATTGCTCTGGACTCAAATCGTTCTTGGAAAACCTCAATTCTAAGAATCCTACTTAGATCTTAGCTTGTGATATGAATTGTGAGGTCCTTTACGATTCGGATAGATTGACTCTTATGTTAGAATCTCTACCCAGTGGGTTTTATATCCAGTGAAAAACCGATCATTCACAAATATTTATAATAGAGGTGGATTAAAGTCTAACCTTGTTCGGGTAATTGCATCAAGTGCGTCGTTGGTCAGCTCAGTCGTCAATATCGATGACAAAAATATGATCACGACCATTCGATTCTAAAGTGTGACCTCCTCTTCCCGTGGTCAGTTAACCTTCCTACATTCAATTCTAAGTGGTTTAATAAGTATTACTGGAAACACATTGATCTCCCTTTTTATATCAACACTATCCATACATTGTTATCTTTGATTAAGTACCTTGCTATTTGATTCAAACTGCTGTTTTAGTTCAAGCCTTTTGTTTTAATTTAAACTCTTTATGCTATTAGTTGTCTGCTTGTTTTAAAAGCTGCTACCAAAGCACCTGTGCCTGTTGAGAGAATTGGGCCATGTACCAGAAAGCCTTTATGGAATAAAAATCCTGAATCCTGAACTAAAAAGTGTTATATCTAAAGCTAAATTTGGGTTGCACCTTTAGATCCTATGTGATTGTTCATCCCTTCAATGCGTGAGGCGAACCAAGTGATCAAGTCTCTTGCAGGAATGCAGTTAATTGTAAAAAGTGCATACCAGTCACTCATTCAAGTTCAAAGTTACTAGATTTTTCTAATTGTTAACGTTTAGTGTTTAGAGCTGTTGATGTGTAATTCCAAATAATATGTTTTGTATAGTTTAGATCATTTTTAACACACCGTATTCGATAATCTGATATTTTACCCGTGTCTTTGGCTGATATTGATAACAACCTAGTATTTTTGACAGTAATAGTGTTTATTTTAAGTTATTTTTAATTTATTCGCCCTTTTCTTATCAGTCATTTGCAAATGCTCTTTCAAGCGTGTCTAGCTCAATTTACTGTACCAGATAGTTTTCTAACTGGTTATGCTAGCTATATTCTTAACCGAGGAAAAGATGCTGATATTTGCAGTGGCTATCGACCAATCACTGTATAGTTTTTTTATTATCAAAGTTTTTGAACACATATTAAAACCAGAAAGTAATAATAATTGTGATTTTATGTTTATGCAGGTGTGTTTTCTTAGGAGTTTTAGCTACTCTCAGGCTCACCATATTCTCACTCGCCTTGTGAAGGACGCCTTTAATTCCAGATATCCACTTTACTGCCTAACAATAGATATTTCTGGAGCTTTTAATAACGTTGTTATTCTAATACCCTACATTGCCTTGCTTTATCTAGCGTAAATAAATCACTTCTTGTAGTTTAGTGATATTAATATTCTGGTGTAAGCTTTCAAGCTCCATTCCCGTTTGTAAAGGGGTTCATCAAGGAGCTGTTTTGTCAACTAGTATATCCAAACACGTATTAGCTCAGTGCCTACGGTCTTCGCTAGTCTCTTCATGTTATGGCAAATTTTACGTCGCGTCTTGGTTCGGTTGGCCTGTCAATTAACCTCTCTAAATGTGAGTTTATTTGTTTTATTAGTTGATACCATGTGACTTAACTTAGATCTTTACAATGCTTCTCTTCCTTGCTCTAATTCATTTAATTGGCTGGAAATTGTGTTTGGTTGTTCCCTTTTTTCTACCTGTTCAATCCTTATAAATAGAGCGAAAAAGTATCTAAGGGTGGCATATGGTAAATTTTCGCCAAATATAGGTAGATTTACTCGAAAGGTTCTATGTAGTTTGCACCACAGTTTTAGTTCACCAGCTAATCTCTTCATTTCTCGTACTACCCATTTGTTCCGAAAGGATTATTTTTATACCCTGCGAGTGGTACACTTCCAATATTTTAAATTTTTGCTTCGTTTACCCCAATGGTACCATAACAGGTGTGATATTGTTGATATACCATCCCAAAATAAATTGTTTTACAGATTCTATATGCTTGAGAACCTTAAATTTTGTGTCTGCTTATAATCCAATTTCGCATTTTTTTTATTCCTGAAGCTGGTTAATTAATTTTCTTGCTTATAGTATTCACAGTTATTTTTGTGTTGTTTTTTACTTTCTTTTCTCTTCAATTTTTAGTACTCCGCATAGTTGTCTTTGCTTTTTGTTGGTAATAAATTTATATTTTACTGTTATCATTATTATATAAATAATGAATAGGCAGCGTGGTTTTGTTAATCCTAGTTTAAACTCTTCAAATTCATTAGTTTTACTGATCGATTCTGTTGTTTACATTTTTTAGTGATTTTGGCATACATGTTACTTATCTCTTATCAGCTCTAGTTTTTTGTGAATCTTAGTTTTAAGTTCATTTAGCCTACATTTAGAAGTTTGTGCATTTGTTTATTTGTATAAATATCTGATGAAAGTTCATAAGCCGAAATGGCCAGACATGACAATAAACAAATTAAGTTGTTTTGATCTTCTCATTGAAGCAACTCTAATAGCTTTTTTTCCCTACGTGGATCAATAGCGACAATTGTATTTATTATTATTGGTGGTGGTTTTATTTATTTTTAGTTTAGTGTTTTTTCTTTTTATCTTGTGCTGAGGATGCCTAGTTTGGATAAAGGCGAAATATCCGCGTTATTTTAGTATTTCTTTTTTTACTGGCCACAGTCTCGTTGGAGGTTTTTTTTTTTTAGTTTTATCTCTCTTTGTTGTTTATAAATATCTAAGTTTAAAAGGGGAATAAAAGAAAGAACTGTGCAATCACCGCGAAAAGAGGAAAAAATCATCGAATTGTGAACCATTAGAAAAACCATAAATCCTAAAATGAACTTTACCAGAAAAGCTCAGTGAAGACATTGCTTTAGTGTTATTTGAAACGAAGCAAAAGAACGAGAGACTCCAGCAATCATATGCAATAGCCGGGATCTAGAAAGAGCAATGTGTCTCCTATATATTATAATACTTATGTTTTTCACTCAGCCTTGTCACTTGGAATGAAAAATCACAGAATTGTCAACCCTTAATAAAAGAAAAGCCGACCAGGGGCTTCAATTTACCATTGGATTTCCACAGGGCATTGAGATCATCTCTTTTGAAATATCTTTTTCAACTATAATGAAAAAAACGTTAAGAACCACGCTTCCAGGAAAAACATGTTGCATGCTTTCCCGGATTTGTGGCACTAAATTCTTTGACAAATTTCGTAGAGAGGTTGACATTTTACCCCTTGTTAAAATCAGAAACAATCAATACTAACGGTCTGTGTGGCTAAAAGGTACCAGTCATCGTCCTGGTACTCATATCCTTCCCGTAGATTAGCTACTTTGAAATGTTGCCCTCTTTTAGAACCGGGACCATTCAGAGATCCTTTTTTCAGTCCTCGCTATTCCCGTTCTCCCACTCGCCTTATCTGTCTAAATCGACATTGTACATCCCCTGCAAATCAAGATCATTAAGGGTATGTACCCAGTCGTTACTATCAGGCCGGCGCTTGATCATTTATATATGATTAAATAAAAAAACAACTTTTTTTAACTGAAAGTAAGGAGTGACATTAAAACTTAAAACGAACATAAATTATTTTTATATGAAAGGGGTTGTCCCCTCCTCAACACGTCGCTCTTTACGCTAAGGTTTGACTCTTTTTTACAACTCTACTTTTTAAAGCAATAAAAAATATTAGCGCAAAGAGCGGAAGGTTGAGGAGGGAACAGCCCCTATCATTTACGGAATAATTTCTGTTAGTTTTAACTTTTAATATCACTCCTTACTTTCAGTAAATTAATGCAGGTTTTGATTTCAAATTTTTTTTTATAGTTTAAATTTTGTCCCAATTCTGTTAGAATGACCCCTGAATCACAAAGACAGTTTAATTAGAATAAATAGCTCTTTTGAAATTATTAAAAATAATTTAGCATAAAAAGCGAAGTATTGAGGATTGGTCGAATCCCCTCATATACGTAATAATTTCTGTCCGTTTTAATTTTTAATATTAATCCTTACTTTCAGTTGAAAAAACTTGTTTTTCTTATTTAATTTATCATTGTTTTTTAAATAATGCTAGAAAACCCAGCGTTCCCATCATGGAAATTCTCTTCCCCATGATAGATTCCTCTATGGAAACATCCTCCCATATAATCTACTCTCCCTGATCCCCCCCCCCACAACCAGAAAAAATATCCCTGAAAATGTCTGTATACTTCCCAATAACCAATACTATATGTAAATAATGGGCAAAGCTCATAGCTTGCATGCCATCCCCTGGGACTGTGGGGGATAAAGTCGTCCTCAAAGACATAGTTACTAGATTTTTGACTATGTTGAACAAAATGGCTAATTCAAAATTTTTATCCGGTGACCTTGGGAAAAGAATGAGCGTGGGAGGGAGCCTAGTTGCCCTTCAATTTTTTTATCACTTAAAAAGGGCACTAGAAATTTTATTTTCGGTTAGAATGAGCCCACTTGCGACATTCTAAGACCATTGGGTTGATACGATCACTCCTAAGAAAAAAACAAAAAAACACACATCCGTGATCTTTCTTCTGGAAAAAAGTACAAAACTTCACATTTGGCATATAAGAGCTTTAAAACTGATACGCTGAATCGGATGGTGGGATTTTCATTAAGATTCTATGACTTTTAGGGGGTGTTTCCCCCTTTTTCGAAAATTGGGCAAATTTTCTTAGGCTTCTAACTTTTGATGGATAAGACTAAACTTGATGAATCATATATTTAAAATCAGCATTATAATAAATTTCTTTTGATGTATCTATTGGTATTAAAATTCTGTTTTTTAAAGTTTTGGTTACTATTGAGCCGGGTTGCTTTTATCAAATAGTTCGTACCACAAACTGTTTGCTAAAATGTTGATATTTTATTTCTAGTTAGATCACATTCTTACCAGGACTCATCAATGATCTATGAACGTTTTCCATTCTGGCCTTAGAAGGCGAGCCCCAAGATTTAGTGACTTTTTACTTTTTAACCTTCTAAAATATAAAATTTAATAAGGCCCTTTCCCTAACGGCAAAAGCATACAGCCTATTGCGTCATTGGCATTTTACTGAAAACAAAATGTATTGGAAATATTTTCTTTTGTACCTATTACAACATTGAAAATAAAATAAAAATTCAAAGTGAAATAAAAAGTTGAGCTGTTGAGCTTTCAGAAATTAATTTAATTATATATCAAATATTTAGTTTAATTTTTATTAGTTCTTTCCTAGACTATTGAAGACTTTTCAATAGAGTGCAAAGATCGCAATAGGCTTTATAGTTTCACCGTTACGGAAGGAGGTAGTAGCCAAACTCTTGTTTGTAGTGATTTTTGCTCGTTTTATGCTCGACTTGCATATTCAATTTATGTCTTACTCCTTTTATGATTTATCTATTCGTTTTATATTAGTACCTGTTTCATTTCTGATTGTTTGGGATTTTATTTATTTTTTAATAGTAAAAGATTTTTTGTTCGCTTTAAGCTTGATTTGCATATTCAATTTAAGTTTCACTCTTTTTAGTATTTATTTATTTATTTATATGTTACCTGTTGTATGTTTGCTTGTTATGATTCTTTATTTAATTTATGTTCGTTTCGGGTTCCGTTTATTCTTTAATAGTAGTTTCTGGTCGTTTTGAGTTTGAATTCTTATATGTATTTATTTTTAATGATCTTAAGTTTGATACAGCCGTTACTTTTCTTTGAAAAACTTTTTTTTTGGAAAGTGTTTTTTTAATTAGTTTTTGTTCGTTTTAATTGCCAAATTTTTCACATTTTTCAAACTTCCCTATTTCAAAATTAAATTTTTTTCCAACATTAAAGGTTCATCAAAGTATCAAAACTAGTATAAAAGTAACAAAGTATCAAAGTAAAGAAAGTATAAAAGTAACTTTAAGCAATTTCCCTAACTTACAGCCCTCGCCCAGTAAATCAAGACTACACAGTAAAACAATAAATCGAAGAACCAAAGTAAACTAAGTCTCAAAGTAACAATAAGTCACTTTCAAAATTCACAGCCCTTTCCCCGTTGGCTGGGAGGGGGGTTTGACTCTGGAAGCATAGTTATTTGACCTTTGAACTATTTTCAACACAATGGATATCTCAAAGTTTTGACAGGATGCCTCTGGGGGAAAGTGGGAGAGGAGTGGCTGGCTGCTCACTTTTAATCACTTTTGACTCCTACAAAAAGAGCAAGAAAATGAGGCCCCTTTAAAAGTTAAAATGACCATCCCCTACCGCAAAAACCGTATATGTTGGAAACAGGAAAACTGCAGAAGCTACAATCCTAGCCCCGAGGGCTTTGGGGTATTTTTGTGGTCCTAAGTTATCGTTTTTGAATTTTGGACTATTTTGAAGGCAATTTCAAAATTGTAATCGGATGCATTTGGGAAAAGGTGCTTGGAGGGGGAGGGGACTGGTTACCCTCTGATCACTTTTGACTCTTAAAAAGGATAAAAGAAATTTTGACTTTTAATCGAATGAGCCTCCTCCAAAGTTTATGTGACCACGTCGTCCAAAAAGACTTTATATGTTAACGATTGGCAACTAGCATAATTTAAAGCCTTTTTCTCAAGGGCTGGAGGGGGACAGGGTGCGAACTCGGGGCCATAGTTATTTGACCTTTGAACTATTTGGAACAAAATGGTGATCTCAAAATTTGATCCAATTCATTTGGAGAAAAAGAGGTTTTGGGGGATCTAGTTGCCCTCCAATCACTTCTGACTCTTAAAAGGGAACTAGAACTTTCATTCCAAAAAGCTTCCTCTAAAGTTTATACGACGACTATTTTCATAAGAACCTAATATGCTCACGAGGCATAACTTACAATCTTTGTCCCAGGCTCTTGGGATTGTTACAGCCCTGATGCCATTGCTATATGATCTTCGGGCTATTTGGAACCAAATAGTTATCTCATAAGCTACATTGGGTGCATTTGGGGAGAAGAGGAGGTGAAGTGGATCCATATCCACTTCCAACTTTCAATCAAATGAGCCTCCACCGAAATTTATACGGCCACCTTTTCCATAAAAACCTTGTATGCCACTGGGACACAACTTACAACCCTTGCCATAGGGCTCTAAGGGTTGTATCAGTCCTGAAGGCATTATTATATGATCTTTGGACTAAATTGAACACAATGACTATATAGAATTTTCAATAAGATACATATGGAGAAAAGAGGGCGTGGGGAGGGGGCTGTTTTCTTCTGATCACAATTGGCTCTTAAATTAGGAAACTAGAACTTTCAATGTCCAATAAAATGAGCCTCCTCCAAAGTGTATGGGATTATTCACTTTCAAATAACCTTATACGCTCCCTGGGGAGAGCGTACAACCCATCATCCGGGTTTTGCGGGGTTGTGTCAAGCCCAAAGACATCGTTATATGACATATTTACTATTTTGAACAAAATGACTACCCCAAAATTTTGATCGAATTCATTTGAATAAAAATGGTGTGCTGGAGGGTTATCTGCTCTGCGATCCCTTTGGACTCTTAAAATGGAAATAGAACTTTCAATGTCTAATCAAATAACCCCCCTCCAAAGTTTAAACAACCACCCTTTTCATAAAAAACTTATATGCACCTGCGGTATAACTTACAACACTTGACCCGGGGATCTGGGGGGTTGTTTCTGCCCCGGAGTTTTTTTGTATGATCTTTTGTCTATTTTGAACAAATGGCTAACTGAAAAATTTGATTTGATACGCTGGAGGAAAAGAGGGCAGTGGCAAAGCTAGTTGTCCTCCTGTCCCTTTTGACTCTTAAAAAGGGAACTAGAACTTCCAGCTTCGAATCGAATGAGCCCCCTCCAAATTTTTTTAGACCACCTCTTCCATAAGAACCTTTTAGGTCTCTGGGTTATAACTTACAAAACTTGGCCCTGGGTTCTGGATGGGGTTGTGTAAACCCTGGAGCTTTTGTTATATGAAGAAACTTTCAGTTTCTAAGCATTTGAGCTTCCTCCGAAGCCTATACGACGACTTTTTCGGTGAAAACCTTATATACCCTTGGGACATAACTTATAACCCATCCCCTGGGCTCTGGGGAGATAGTTTTGACCCCAAAGTTTTGTTATTGATTTTTGGACAATTTGGACCAAAATGGCAATCTCAAAATCGTTATTGGATGCATTTGCAGAAAACAGGGCGTGTGTGGAAGGGGGGTAGATGCCATCCGACCACTGATCTCCAGCTCCAATCTGATCATCTGACTTTGAATAATTCAGAACAAAACGGCTATCTAAAAAATTCAACAAAATGGATATCTCAAAATTTTTATCAGAAGCAATTGGGGGAAAAGGGTGTAACGGGACTAGTTACCCTCTGATCACGTTTGAATCTTAAAAAGGGCACTAGAACTTCCGATTTCCAATCGAATAAGCACCCTTCGGAGTTTATATGACCACACCTTCTATGTCAAGTGCCTCTGGAAAAAACAACAAAAAACATTGAAGACTTATGCCTTTACTATAGACAATACTATAGCGTTGTCTCTGATCTATGGGTAATTAACTGAAAAATTATGTCTAGAACTCCCTCATCTGACCCGTGTTTTACGCTCTAATGGTAGGCTCACCAAAAAAAACCAAAATACACATCTTTAGGATGGGTTTTGTGACCGTAATAACATCATCAATTATGATAAATCACACTTGAAATTTTATCTTTCGTTTGGAAATTTAAATCTCAGGTTTTCAGAATTCTAAAAAGAGAAATATGCGGACCCACGAGAGAGAGGTTTCTGTGTTCTTTGGATACCTCTCTAGTTTCAGCAAGAATTGTATTCGATTAACCATCTTGGTTCTGCGAAGGAGTATTATTTATTTTTAGAGCAAAGGCCCTAAAACAGGTATATTTCGAACCTTTTTTTCTTAAGGCTGATAAGGGGAAGGGGGGGGGTGAAAATTCAAGATCATATCATGAATAAAGGGTGCTATAGCCCTCTTCATTTCTACTCCCGCTGTCTTTGCTAAAATTTGAATTACATCTATACTTCAAGAATGAATGGTTTTATGTCATGTGGTTGCGCGGCGGGTTTGACCTTAGCTTGGTAATACGGGACCCAGAGATCGAATCATGCTCAAGCAATGCACTGCAGGCCTGACGCAGGGACCTTAGTAGTCAAGAAGCGTCGTTAATCTGATTACTTACTTACTTACATTAATGGTTTTATTCAAACAAAAAAGACAAAATCTTTAAATTTTATCAAAGCACCCACGTTTTAGTTTTCCCAAACCACAACTGAAGCTGTTATTACGACGACTTCTGATATTATTTATCTGAAAATCCATCTGACACAATGCACTAGCGTTGCCTATAGTGAAAACCCATGAGGCTCCATGCATTATTATTTATTTAATATATAGATTTATTATTCACATTCTTCCCCAAAACCACCTCACATGGAAGGGATGGTCGTGTAAACTTCAGAGGGAGCTTTTGATTGGAAGTTTAAGCATTCTAGTTCCCTTTTTAAGAGTCAAAAGTGATCGGAGGGCAACAAGCCGTCCATACCCTTTTTGCCACTGCCTTCTGATTAAAATTCTAAAAATAATGTTCACAATAGTCCAAAGGTGAAACAACTGTGCCTTCGGGGTTAACATAACCCTCAAAGCCCTAGGGGCAAGGGCTAAAAGTTGTGCAAGTAGTTTTTTGTTAACATGTAAATTTTTCATTAAGATAAGGAGGGATGTTGATCCTGGATCTTGAAAAAGGACTAGGGTACCAAGGTGAAACTTTAAGAAAATGTAGAATGAGATGTTAATTACAGTCAAAACACACCATGTGCATGCTGGTTGTCAAGACAGTGTATCAGCAATATTCGATGAATAGCTGATGGTTTTAAATTGAAATTTTCAAGATGGAATGAGGCGGACGTGAAAAAGTCATCCCAAGACAACCAGACCCCTGCCCGTTTAGATGCTCCTCTCCCTAAGCAAGGATAGATATTTTGAAAAAAAGATTTTTTTTTTAATAGTCAAAAGTTCTAACAACTATGACCCTAGGTGTCAAGCCCTCGGGGCCCAGGGAAAATTATGCAATTCACCCGTTATTAATACTTTAGGGTTTATCTCTAAGAAAACAAAAGATGGCTGATTCCAGGTAGGCTATGTCCGAAAAGGCTAAGAGTAATAACGGGAAACTTTGGAGAATTTTAGGGATATGTTAAACTAAATCAAAACACACCATGTGTATATTGTTTATCAAACATGAGTATTCAAAATATCTTAAGAACAGCTGAGGGTTCTTAACTTTCAGGGCATGTTGGAGGAGATTTTGGAAAGTAGTTGGAGGACCACCAGAACCCCTTATATGCACTTTTTATGCGGTTTCTCCCCAAAAGACATCTAAAAAAACTATGAAATTTCCGTCTTGTTCAAAATAGTCCAAATGGTAAATAGCTATGCCTTCAGGGATGACACCCCCCCCCCATGGCGACAGGGTCAGGGATTCTAATCTGTTTAAGTGGCCAATTCTTCGTACATTTCGTGTATTTCGATAAAAAAAGAATATATAATTTTGATGAAATACCGTAAACATTTTTTCCGTTTATATATTAGCCTTAGAAATTCAGAACTAAGAACTAAGATAAAATATCATTTATTTAAAAAAAGATACTTTTAAAGTTGAGTTCTAAATTATGTTGGCACATGACGTCATTACAAAACCGAGGCATATAAAAATGACGTCACTATATGTGTTATTAGTTTTGTTTATCATTACTTTAGACATTTTTCAATACCCTATACCTCTTTTGCTCGGATTGGTCTTGTCACTTTTGATGATCTAGGTTGTTAATTTGTCCTCTAGGCATTATGAAACTGCTTAAAACACTTTTTGTAAAAAGACTAATTGCACTTGGTATTTTATTATTCGAACGTGATCGCCTCTTACTAGGTTGTAATTTATCGGTGCAACCCTGATATCGATGTTCATATTTACATTGGACTATACTTTATATAATAAATGCATCAGTGAGCTCATACCAATCGTTTTTAGTTATTAGTTTCATAGTAATACCTACATATTGTCGCAAAAATGAATAGTTGTCACGGGTTAGGACTTTTAACTTCTGTAGGTTGACGTTCAATATACCATAATTATATTTTAACTATTTTGACTATTTTATGCTTGACAAGATATAGCTGTACAAAGATAATTATAAACAAGAAAAAACCTATGCCTTTCTAGTTGGAAGAAAAAGAGACGAGAATTAGAGATTATGGCAGCTAAGTCAAATATGGTACCATACCCCAAAATAGTTATTTTCAAAAAAACGCTTGTCTAATATTAGGTTTAGAATAGAATGGAATATATTCATTCACTACAATACCTGCATCTAACTTGAGCATGTCATGACCTAAAAAAAGGAGACACAAAGCATGGATTAGAAACAAAAACAAATTACTAACAACAAGAAAATATTTAAGCAGCGTGTGCTGCTTCAAGGTCAATAAATTAAAATGAATCACTAATAAAATGTATGTAAAATTAATTTATGTTAGAAGTAAACTTTCAAGGTTAAAATAGTGACCGCTTATTACAGAACATATCAGAAAATCCAAAATAAAAGCGATTGATGCAATCAAAAGCATTTACAGGCAAAAACCTGAAATAAACTGCATCAAACATTAAATATTTGAATCAGTAATATTATTTAAATATTGAGTAAAATAAGCAACAAATGATCTGCAATATTTCTTTGTATCAGAGGCTGAGTAAGTCATTGACTGTGGACAATTCTTATTTATTTGTCGGAGTCTAGTGACTGGTGCTTCAGTAGGGGGGGGGGGGCTCTCAAAGCTGGGTAGTAGACAATGATGAGTCGGCGAATTCAAACAATTTAGTCCTAATCAATATGTCTATCAAAACTTTCGTCCAAAAGTATTTTAATAGTTATTTTGACAGTTTATTTTAACAGTTTGTAGTAAATAATTCAGAGAAGAGTGGCTTCGACCCTTAGGAAGGAAAAAGTCATATAAGAGCCCTTAGTTTCACTGACCGTCAGTTTTACCTTTTCCAATTCAACTATTAAAATTCTCGTCAAGAAAGACTGTTCGGTAGTCGGAGGGCTTAGTTGTAGTGACAAGACAGTTAAATAATCATCAAATTTAAAAAATTCACGAATTATAGCTAAAACATGGTTAAAAACAATAAGAAAAAAACGTAGGCCTAATTTAGTCCTTTGTGGTAAACCGCAAAAATATATAAGAATCCAGATGGCTCATGATCAGGTAGTTGGACATACTGAGATCTTTTAAAGAAAAAACTAGCAAGCAAACATACAATAAATGAACGAGCACCCATATTCTTAGTGTTTCCACTGCTACATTATGGTTAAGACTATCAAAAGCCTTATCTGTGTCAGCAAATAATGCATCGACATAAGGCCCATTTTTTTCTAATTATTTAAGGATGGCATACAACAATTCAACCAAATAAAGAAAAGTACTATGTCTGGGTCTAAATCCAAGTTTTTGAAAATTTCAACGTTTTTGAAATCAGTCTCATATAAGTAACATCCTTAAGGGCCTCAAAGGACTAGATAAAAAATTAGCACAATAGATATCATGTATTTTTCTTTTTACATGCATATATAATGGTCGTTCGATGCTCTGAATTGAGTTCTATTTAGTAAAAAACAAAATCTTGGAAGTATATAAAGTTGCAATTATCGATACCATATATGAAGGTCACCGATTCAATTCCTGGCACAGGCAATTTCTTTAAAATAATTTATTTTACGCTAAATAATAATTTAGCGTAAATTATTTTTAACGAACGTTTTTATTAGTAAAAAATATACGTAACTTAAGAATTAACTTACGTAACAAACTTTCCTAATCTTATATTTTTATTATGTATACAAGGGGGTTTGTACCTCGTTAATACCTCGCTCTTTACACTAAATCGTAAGTTTTGTCCCAATTCTTTAAGATTTTAAATGGTTTAAAAAATTAGAATTGTGGCAAAGAGTCAAACTTTAGCGTAAAGAGTAAGGGATTGCGGAGGGGACAACCCATTTCATATACGGAGTAATTTCTGTTCGTTTTAAGTTTTAATGTCGCTCCTTACTTTCAGCTAAAAAAATTAATTTTTTTTTAATTTAATTTCTGAACGTTTTGGAATTCATGCATGTTTAATTTTGGCTCTCCGTACATAAATTATTAAAATGAAATTTGTATATTAATTCTTTTTTTGACTAAATGGCTTTATCTTAGTTTTGATCAGACGATTTTGAGAAATAAGGCGTGGAGAAAGAGGCCTAGTTGCCCTCCAATTTTTCGGTTACTTAAAAAGGCAACTAGAACTTTAATTTTTAACGAACGTTTTTATTAGTTAAAAATATACGTAACTTAAGAATTAACTTACGTAACAAACTTTCCAAATCTTATATTTTTATTATGTATACGAAGGGGTTTGTACCCTCGTTAATACCTCGCTCTTTACACTAAATCGTAAGTTTTGTCCCAATTCCTTAAGAATGACCCCTGAATCAGAAAGGCCGTAGAATAAATAGTTGAAATTACTAAAAATACTTTAGCATAAAGAGCGAGGTATTTATCTCCTCCTAAATACCACGCTCTTTATGCTAAAGTATTTTTAGAACCCCTCATATGCGTAATAATCTCTGTTCGTTTTAAGTTTCAATGCTACTCCTTCCTTTCATTTGAAAAAACGTTTTCATATTTATTTTTCATTGTTTTCTTATAGTAATGCTTGAAAATCCTGCGTCTTTGTCATTGAATTTTTCTTCTTCCATGACAGATTCCTCCAAGGAAAGATCCTCCAACATAGCCCCCTCCCCTCAGCCCCACCCCCAAACAAAACAAAATCCCCCTGAAAACGTCTGTGCACTTCCCAATATCCATTACTATATGTAAACACTGGTCAAAGTTTGTAACTTGCAGTCCCCCAGGGATTGTGGGGGAGTAAGTCATCCCCTAATACATAGTTATTATGGTTTTTGACTATGTTGAACAAAATGGCTATCTCAAAATTTTGATCTGTGGACTTTGGGAAAAAAATGAGCGTGGGAGGGGGCCTAGATGCCCTCCAAGTTTTTTGGTCACTTAAAAAGGTCACTAGAACTTTTCATTTCCATTAGAATGAGCCCTCTCGCAACATTCTAGGACCACTTGGTCGATACGATGACCCCTGGGAAAAAGAACAAAAAAACAAAAAAACACGCACCCGTGTTTTGTCTTCTGGTAAAAAATACAAAATTCCACATTTTTGTAGATAGGAGCTTGAAACTTCTACAGAAGGGTTCTCTGATACGCTGAATCTGATGGTGTCATTTTCGTCAAGATTCTATGACTTTTAGGGGGTGTTTCTCCCTATTTTCTTAAATAATGCAAATTTTCTCAGGCTCGTAACTTTTGATGGGTAAGACTAAACTTGATGAAACTTATATATTTCAAATCAGCATTAAAATACGATTCTTTTGATGTAGCTATTAATATCAAAATTTAATTTTTTAGAGTTTTGGTTACTATTGAGCCGGGTCGCTCCTTACTACAGTTCGTTTCCACGAACTGTTTGATTAAACCACAGGTGCCAAGGGCCATGAGACACATAAGATGAAGACCCTAACTCAAATAGAACAAGAGGAGGGGGGGCTTTACCTGCTAAAGAAAAGTTTTTCGTTTAATTCAGAGTAACTGAAACAAATCCCTCCACATTAAACTAACATAGAAAACGATAAAACCATAATAATCATCGTCAAAACCATCATAATTATGATAAGGCAACCATTCAAAATTTGAGTGGAAATGGATATTCAAGCACTGATCACACAGGAAATACTGTCAAGGATAAACTTGTTAATAAAATTTCCAAATTCATTAATCACTCATCCAAAATTCTCTTTGCTGCTATGCTGGCTTTCTAATAATGTAGCATAGACATGTATAACTTGAATATATGTGTCTGGTACAAATTTTCTTTTAAAAAGACATATGTGAAAACCATAAATGGGTCAGCTTTTGTCATAGCTTATCATTTACGTCCTTTTTATATAAGGCTATGGCGGAATGTTCTACTAAATAAAAAGTGTATCTTAAAACTGAGCTTAAAACTTCTACAGTAGGGTTTTCTAACACGCTGAATCTGATGGTGTCATTTTCGTTAAGATTCTACGACTTTTAGGGGGTGTTTCCCCTTATTTTCTTAAATAAGGCAAATTTTCTCAGGCTCGTAACTTTTGATGGGTAAGACTAAACTTGATGAAACTTATATATTTAAAATCAGCATCAAAATGCGATTTTTTTATGTAGCTATTGATATCAAAATTCAATTTTTTACAGTTTTGGTTACTATTGAGCCGGTTCGCTCCTTACTACAGTTCGTTACCACGAACTGTTTGATTTATATACGAAGGGGTTATTAGCTTTATTTTATATGATTTTTTTTACTAAGGAAAGATGTATTATGAAGAGCGGGTAGAAAGTAAGAAGGATTTTATTTATGTTTTGAACTTGATATACTCCAAGCAATATTTATAACCATTTAATTTTACTTGTTTCATATATTTTTCATGAGGAAAATACTTTAATGTTTGGCTTAATTCATTTTCTCGTTTTATTATTTCCTCATGAACCAATTCACTTGATTTATACATAGCAAGCAATTTTAAATAAAAAGAATAAGTAGTTTTATACTCAGCCTTTCTTTCTGCTATTCTTAGGTATTTTTTTAGTATTTCAATCAGAACTGTCCCACGACTTAAAGAAGCAAGGGGTAAAATAGCAAAAGCAGATTAACCTGATGCACTAAATATAAATTTGGATACTAGGAAATATTACTAACATTTCCATAATATTTGAAAGCTCTACGATGAACAAATAATTTGTTTTCTAATTCCTCCTCTATTTATATTTAAAAATAAAATTAAACACAAAACATAAAAAATTAAAGACTTAAAAAAATAAACAAAAAATATTCTGTGGATCCATTTCCTTAAATCTTCTTTTTATATTATCAACCCAGAAATGAACACAACTCATCTCAATAAAATTTTTGACTTGAGTAGAATGATAGGCAATTTGCTTCTTTGAAGTCTTGAAGTAGTTGACTATTTCATTTCCAGTTTGAATCCCAACAGAATGATAAAATTCTACAAATGAGTTCTTGGGATCATTGAAATATTAAGTCCAGTGCGTCCCAGGTGATCCCGTACAAATATAATTGATTAAACCACATTTCATTTTTTTTTTATTTTACTTAGTAAGTTATCTCGAGAAAAAACACCTAGAAAACAAGGAATATGACCTAATTCATTCAATATATTAATATTTGTCAAAGGTATCATGTGAATTTTGATTCTTTATGACGTTCCCTTTTTATGGCACTTGGTATCTACCAAGTGACATATAGCGATCGCAAATTCTGTCGATCTGTCGGTCTGTCTGTCCCGGTTTTGCTACTTTAGGCACTTCCAGCTAAGCTAGGACGATGAAATTTGGCAGGCGTATCAGGAACCAGACCAGATTAAACTAGAAATTGTTCTTTTCCCGATTCGATCATTTGAGGCGGGGGGACGGTTAAATCGGAAAAATTAGAAAAAATGAGGTGTTTTTAACTTACGAACGGGTGAACAGATCTTAATGAAATTTGATGTTTGGAAGGATATCGTGTCTCACAGCTCTTATTTTAAATCCAAACCGGATCTGGTGACATGGGGGAGGAGTTTGGAAGGGGGGAGCCTAAAATCTTGAAAACGCTTAGAGTGGAGGGATGAGGATGAAACTTGGTGGGAAAAATAAGCAAAAGTCCTTGATTCATGATTGACATAATGGAAACAGATCCACTCTATTTGGGGGAGTTGGGGGGGGAGGGTTAATTCTGAAAAATTAGAAAAAATGACGTATTTTTAACTTACGAAGGGGTGATCGGGTCTTAATGAAACTTCATATTTAAAAGGACCTCGTAACTCAGATCTCTTATTTTAAATACCGACCGGATCCAGCCTACATGGTTGGGGGGATAGTTGGGGGAGGGGAACCGGAAATCTTGGAAAATACTTAAAGCGGAGACATCAGGATGAAACAGGGTGGGAAGAATAAAAACAAGTCCAAGATACGTTACTGACATAACCGGACTTGATCCACTCTCTTTGGTGGAGTTAGGGGGGGGGGAGTAATTCGGAAAAATTAGAAAAAATGAGGTATTTGTAACTTATGAAGGGTTGATCAGATCTTAATGAAATCTGATATTTAGAAGGATCTTGTGCTTTAGAGCTTTCATTTTGAATTCCGGCCAGATCCTATGACATTGGGGGGAGTTGGAGGGGGAAACCAGAATTCTTGGAAAACGTGAAAATTGGGATTTCTTTATCTTACGAATAGGTGATCGGATCTTAATGAAACTTGATATATAGAAGGATCTTATGTCTCAAATGCTCTATTTTCGACTCGAATCGGATCCGGGGACATAGGGGGCTGGAGGGGGTAAACAGAAATCTTGGAAAACGCTTTGAGTGGAGAGATTGGGATGAATCTTGATTGGAAGAATAAGCACAAGCTCTAGATACGTGATTGACATAATTGGAACGGATCCGTTCTCTTTGGAGGACCTGGGAGCTGTTAATTTGGAAAAATTAGAAAAATTGAGGTATTTTTAACTTAAAAACGGGTGACCGGATCTTAATGAAATTTGATATTTAGAAAGAACTCATGTCTCAGAGCTCCTTTTTAAAATCTCGACCAGGTCTGTTGACATTGAGGGGAGTTGTAGGGGGAAATCGGAAATCTTAGAAAACGCTTAGAGGGGAGGAATCGGGATGAAGCTTGGTGTGTAGAATAAGCAAATGTCGTAGATACCTGATTGACGTAACCGTACTGGATTCACTCTCTTTGGGGGAGTTAGGGGGTGGGGTTCAGTGCTTTGGTGAGTTTGGTGCTTCTGGACGTGCTAGGCGATGAAAATTGGTAGGCGTGTCAGGGAGTTGAACAAATTGACTTGATAAAGTTGTTTTTCCCGCTTCGACCATCTGGGGCCTAAAGGAAGAGAAAAAATTAGAAAAAATTAGGTATATATAACTTACGAGTGGGTGATCGGATCTTAATGAATTTTGATATTTAGAAGGATATCGTGACTCAGAGCTCTTATTTTAAATCACGACCGGGATTAAACCTCTGATTTTCTTTTTAAATCAATTTATTGATTCTTAGAATTTTGCTAGAGCACATAGCATATGAGCACTTGGCTCTTGGCTCTTCCGATCTCGTCACAAGTGCCATATGAGCTCTTAGCTCTTGTTTTTGGACGAGAGCATTCTTTGAATTGTTAAGTCCCAGCTTCTGCAACTTTTTTGGGTCTTCCAAGCTGTTTCTGTACTTTAAATACTTTTTCTTGTATTTTCTTGTGTCTACCACGTTTTACTGGGAGTTTCAACAACCAATTCCGATTCAGATCTAACAATTTTATGTGTACCTGGTAATTTTAAACCTCGACGTTTCGGTAAAGTCCCTAATCTTAGCGTTTGAAGAATTAGTAGCTTTGTCAACAATTTTCTTTCCAGCTATGTACCTAATGCAGCTGCACGACTTGTAAAAGCAGCAAAAGGTATTAAAAATGAACGTAAGCCACCATGTTTAATTGGTTGATGATATGATATAATTATATAGACATCTTTATTCTTTATTTTTCCTTGCTCAATTTGTTCAATTTGTTTTCTTTTAAATTGGACAGGTTGTTTACCAACAATATTATTTTCTATTCAAATCCGGCAATTTACTTTCATCTTGCTTTTAGTGTTTTAAGAATCAGTAACCGCTGTTATCGTAAGTTCAGTTATCGCTGAGCAGTCATGCAGTGGGATTCTCCGCTGTGCAAAGTAAATTTGCTATAGCCACACCCCTAGGATACAGTGTTTTTTAATGAGAACAAGCTCGATCGAACAAGAATAGGATTTTAGATTTGCATTTTATGAAAGCGGGCCCTAGTAATAACTGGCTTTATTACAAAACGGGGCACTTGCGACTAAGTTTCACTCGATGATGTTTTAATATATTAGATTGGCAGAGCGGCATTATCGTACTTTGTGAACAGAACTATATGCAAGAAAAAATACCATCATTATTAACGGAATAGAAGCGTCGCAAGGCTTAGAAAATCTTTGGCAAAATCTTGAGGCTAAGATTGAAATATCAAACGCTAACCAATTATGTATGAGTGCCATTTATCGTATTTCAAAGAGATCTAGTTGACCAGAACCAGAGAGTTTTCTGAGCCTCGGAAGTGGGACACAGCGAAAAAAAGTTGTAGAGTCTATTTTTGTAAGCCTAGATAGCTTCAACCGGTCAGTGATTTTGAAGGAGTGGAAAACTTAAGAAGACGGGGTTCAGTATATCGACGGACCTACCTGCGGAGCTTGGTAAAGGAAGAAAGGAACTTTTGTCATTAGGGTACAAGCTAAAAACGTCTAAAGTGACAGCTGAGAAAGTTGCAGAAACTCGTCTTGTCCAACGAGGCGTTAGAATGTGGTTGGATGTTAAAAAGTCAAAAAAATCACAATGGCCGAAATATCTAGATGAATGCTTTGACCCAGTTAAACTGCCAACCATCCAACCTGAGGAATTAGACTCAGGTACAAAATCATAATTTTGAGCGTTTTTGTCATTCATAAGTTTTGTCAGTATAAATTGATTGCCAATTGATTAGATTTCTATGTTGATTTTCCCCCATCCTTGCCAGCGGTCGGATGTTGATTAAGTTCTTGAACCTTCCTTAATTTTTTGTTATATTTTATGTTTTTTCTCCTTCATAAGTAGTTGTCAGTACAAGTTGATTGCCGCTTGCTTACATTTTTCTGCCTAAAATGTGTATTTCAGTGTTTTTTTTCATCCATGTTATTCAATTTCTCTTTCAGAGTTCAAAAAAAGTTCCTACGGGTCTGTGTATTTATCATGGCTTTTGCTGCCCTCTAAGATATGACCTTGTCCCCTGGAAATTATTAGATAAGTAATGAGTTCCAATTCTTCCTCCCGGGAGCTTGGTTAATTATAACCTGTTAAAACAATTAGAGAATTAATTTTTGGATTTGGAGAAAAATTTTTGATGAAAAAATAAGTAATGAAGATGATTTGCCGTTATTTAGTGAAAGTAATTTTCCTAGAAGTAAATATGTTGATTTAATAGATTTGACGAAGGGTCGCTCTGAATCTTACTTCTCTGTGCTTCAACTTAACTGTCAAGGATTATTTTCGTCGTTTATGGAACTAACTTCAATGTGCCACCAACTGCAACCCAAAATAATTGGATTATGTGAGACATTCCTTACGGAACATACGGGTAGCCTCCTAGATATCCCAGGCTATACATCAAAGTTTCTACATAGAAAAGAGGCTCGCAGAGGAGGATTTGCTATTTATGCGAGAAATGAATATGCTGTGCATATTAACAACCAACTGAGCCGGAATGTTGAAGGCATTTTTGAATCACTTTTCCTTGAGCCATATGGACCTCCTAAGAAAAAGATATTGACTGGAGAAATATATCACTCACCATCTGGATTGTTTTCTGCTTTTATAGATACACTAATTCAGATTTTATAACTGATAGGAAACCAGAACCAAGATGGGATCATGATGGGTGATTTTAACATTAATATAGCTTTTCCTCTAACAAACAGCTCAGTGGATCTTCTTACTATTATGTCAGAGTCTAATCTTTACCCTTCAACTACGATTTCAACCAGAGTAACAGAAAATACAAATTCCCTGACTGACAACATTTTTTCAACATTATGTCCGGCGTAGGTATTAGTCATCACCAGAGACACATCTGATCATTTTTCTATACACACTATCGTCAACACAGCGAGGATGCCAACTCTGCTCGTAAAAACCAACCAGGATCTACAACTAATTAATTAATCTTAAAAAGGAGAATCTTAAACAGTTAAATGATGAGTTAAAAAAAATTCTTGGAACAGTGTCCTAGCAAATGAAGATGTGAACGAAAGTTTTGAAATTTTCCACAATATGTTTGTAGCTGCATATAAAACATGCTGTTTTAAAGAGAAACCAAGAAACCATTGGAAAAAAAATACACCAATATGTCCATGGGTTACCGAAAGCTTACTCATGTGCATAAATAAGAAAAACAAGTTATAGGCAAATTACAGAAACCACCCAAATCGAGAAAACCTAGAGATATATGAGACGTATAAGAAACACTTTCATTCAGTTCTGAGGAAAGCAAAAAGAGTTTATGTGAATAACAAAATATCGGAAAGTGAGAAAGATGGACGAAAAGTCTGGAAGGTCATTAATTTGATTTTGCGGCCAAATGATAAGAGAGCAGAAATGCCTTCCAGACCTTTTTTCAACGGGTAGGCTGTTACAGAACCCACTCAGGTTGCAGAAGAGCTCAGTACATTTTTTGAAGGGGTTGGAGGAATTGCATCTAATTCTGCAAGAAGTCCCTAGAAACCCTACAAGCATTACCTTGGCTCAGCATGCACCAAATCAATGGCAATAATTCCTGTGACATTAACTGAAGTAGAGCTAATTGTCAAGACCTTGAAAGGCAGATCAGTATCTGGATGTGACCGACCGGATACACACGAAAGCCCTGAAAGCAGTCCTCCCTTCTATCCTTGAGCCATTAACTTATTTGATAAACCTATCTCTAAGAAGTGGTGTTTTTCCTTCGATTCTAAGAAAGCAAGACTAATCCCTCTGCATAAAGGTGGCCCTCAGGACGATCCATCGAACTTCCGACCCTCTCAAATCTCTCAAAGATTGATCCGGAGCCTCGAGCGATTTCTTGTGTGCCATTGTGCACTCGTCCCAAATAATAAGTGTGCATTGCTGCAATACTTTACCCATCCTAGATGATTTGGAAATATTGCACGTGGGAGTTTCTGTAGACTGAAAATTCAGAGGCAATTTCAAAGCGGAATGAGCAGTTCTTCCACCAGGCAACAACGTTGTGGCTATCCCGGACGACGCAATTGCCAACGCTATGTCATTTTTCGATTGAATTGATGCCAGAATCAATTTTATCACAAATGTTTTACCAGTACCTCCTGGCACATCCAAAAAGAAGACTTCTCCAACGTTGTTATTGACACAATGCCTTATCTTATCATAAATGTCCTTTTGCTCCGACGTTAACTTAGAAATGTTATTTTGTACAAACGATAATAGATCACTCGTGCTGTAACTTTGTTCTGGATCCAATTCTACACATGTTGAAGCAGCAGCGTTACGATTAGTTGAAGGCATTCCCAAACCCTGAAGAGGTTTGTTTGCCATACATATGCACAAATCTTCAATAATAACTAATGTGCAGTTATAAATTTCTGATGTAAAATCATAAGTCATATCTGACGTTTCTAGCCGTTTTCGATGGAGTATATCTTCGGCTATTTTCGATTTATATTTTTCCCATAACTCTGTAGGAGCTGAAGGAGAGCAAGTTGTTAGTATGATTCCAAACAATGCACGAATTTGACTTGGAGTTGACGTTTCGCATGCGTCAACTCCAAACTCTCCGTTGAATCAAAAATATCGTTATCAGGTAAAAATACTCTAAGAAATAAATGAGACTCAAATTTTGAGAGATTATGCATTACAATAAAGATATGCTTAGGAATTTTAATGTTTGTAGTACATTCTGTATGAGTAAATCCACGTAGATTACCAGTAATATGCTCGTGATCTAAATGAAAATTATTATCTGCTATTTCCTTTTCACAAATATGTTATATTAATAGTTGTATTATTCCATTTTTTTCTTCATTATTTTTGTATATAACCATGATCTCTCTGTCCATTTTCATACTCATTGGCTATATCTGTCCACACTTAGGTAGGTAGTTACAAAATGCCCGCTAGCATCTTCACCAAAGTATTCGTAATACTTATTTTGTTTTGTATCAAAAGAACAACATTCTTGGAATCCATAAGCTAATGGCTTTTACTCCGCTACTTTAATTGTCTTTTTACCTTTCTTTTGATTAAATTCTTCATTATACGATTCAAAATCAGCTATAATACAGCAAGCTTCTTTCATTCGTTTAGTTCAGTTTCATTTGTTTTCATATTTTTAATTTCAATTTTAGATCCTGTTTTTGGCATAATAATGTCAGGATCTTCCCAGTTATCCTTTTTAGAATGTTTTTCAAACTTTTGCTCTCTTATGAAATTTCTTCCACAGTAGGTGCAAAGATTTAAGGGGACGCTTGCATCGTGCCTGCGTCCCCTTAAAAGTTCTGTTTTTTATGGTAATATTGGTTTGTCTTCTGTTGCATCTGCAGACGACGTTCTACTTGTTACCCGGAATAGCCGTGGATTGCTTTCCAGTTTTATTATGTTAACCAATGAACTATCTAAGATTGGACTGTTAGTTATTGCGTCTAAATGCAAGTTTATTTGTTTTAATAGCCCTTATGCGGTCGCTCCACTCGTTGCTGGAACTGCAGCTCTACCATGTTCTTCTTTAGCTAGTTGGCTTGGTCTGTTTTTCGGTCCAACACTTTCCACTACCTGTTCATCCCTAGTGAATCAAGCCGTGAAAAACCTACGTGTCGCTTACGGGAAAATATCCCCAAATAAGAGCCGTTACAACCGCAGCGGTTTAAGTCTGATTTATAATGCTTATTGCGCCCCTGTGCTTTTGTTTTTATTAGGCATGGCTCATCAGTTTCGTAAGAAAGATCGTCACACTCTACGTGTGGCTTATTTCAGATATTGCAAATTCCTCCTCCGGCTTCCTAGATGGCACCGAAGCAGAAAAATCATTGCTCTATTTAGTTTAATTGATGTGCCTTCTCGGATTTGGCCTTCCAGTGATGACTTATGTAAAAAGACTATTAACTTTATTCAAGTTTATGACCCTCTGCAGCCTTTTATCCATATTGATACTGGCTAATTAGTTCATGTTAGTTTGTTAGTTTCTCTTTGTTAGTTTGAATTTTTTTTTCGCTCTTTATCGTTTTTGTTTATTTATAATACTCCGTACTTTGTGTTTTTCATACTTTTACGGGTAATTCATTTATTCATTAGTAATTTGAGTTCTAAATAATCTACTTCAATCTTTAACTAAAACATAATGATTATCAAAATAGAGCCAATTAATCACATATGCAGCAAGTTTTTCATTGATCTTAGTTTTAGGAATATGAGCTTTAACCATTTTATTTTCAGTTATTTCAAATAAAAACATTTTAATATTGCATTTGTTTTCAAATTTATAAATATCTTGAATATCCGTTAGAAAATTAGTAATCTCTTTAAAGTTGAACACATTTTCATGTTTTCAATAGTTTAATAGACGGTCTATATGATTTTTAACTGTATGAAGATAAGCAAGTGTTGACGAAACAAACCATTTATTATCATCATTTTATGTATTGATGTAACCATTTTTGTTTTGTACAAATTCAGGCAATTCTTTATAAGTACCTCCTTTACATAATTTAGTAATATTGTCATTTGATAATGAATTCCATCAACTCTATCAAATGGTATGCCTGATCTGGGTGTATTCTTTATGATTAATGTGTGTATATTCTTGTGGTTACTATATAGATGGATTTATTCGATGTCACTATTTTTATGAAAAGTCCAGGAGTCGCTATAATAATGAATAGGTTCGAGTTCTTCATTATCCTTCTGAGAATATAAACATTCAACGTTTTTGTAAATTGAACTCTGTAACTATTTTATCATTCATTCTATTTTTAAATCTCTAATAACAGAGTCAAAAAGTGGTCCAAAATCAGTTCTATTTGAATTCGTTGAAACATTAACTGTAAGGGAATTTTCTCTAATCCATTGAATACTTGGATTGTTACCGTGTTTTTTATCTTTAAACATATACTCTGTGATACCTGGAACTTTTTGTGTTTTGTATTGTTTATAAATAAATTCAAAATGTCAATATTTCGTTGTTTTCTAACATTCTCTCTACCAGTTACATCTCGAATGAATTTTAGATTTTCATTAACATTCTTTTTATTGATTTCTATTTGATTATTAAAATAAATTTTTACTGTTTTCTTCACTTCATGATAATTTTCAGCACTTGAAATCTGTTTCGATTAAAAAAAAATTGAGTTCAGTAATATTTTACTTCGTAAACTATGAAATTGAAGTTTTAAATCCAAAATCATATTATTCTTTTATTTGATTTTATTTTCTAATTTTTTTTTAATTCAGGTTCAGTGTTGCAGTGATACTACTTTTTGGCTTTTTCTCTTTTTACATTTCGTGACCATTAACTATAGTTATCGCACAATGATATTTTTTTTCATTGTTGGTATTAAATATTTTAATTTTTATTTGCAAATAATCTTTAAATTATAGTTTTTGGCAAATGCTCGGAATTCATTGATTATATAATGCGGCAATTGATTTTTCATCTTAAAGAATTTAGATTTTCGTTGTAAACAACTGTGATCACTTTTTCAATGTCAGCCATTTATTAGGAGTTGATTTTATTAAACAAAATTCCAAATCTAAGAAATAGTCATGCCTGAGGAATGTTTTTGCTTGCTATTTACTACTCTTGAGACTTTCTTGAGAACGTAGAAGTCTGTTAGTGTTTATTAATATGTTTGATAATTTGAAGTTGTCTAATAATTTAATTATGTAATAAATGGAGAGTTATTGTATGCAATGTAAAAAGATTACTGCAACCGAGTCCTTAACTCGGACAGTTTAAAAAAAAATGAAGTGGCAATGATTAAAAGTATTTGCATATTTTGTAGTTGCCAAAAAATTGTTTTAAAAAAAGTAGGCAATGAGCCAAAACTCTAGATAAAAGAAAATAGTATTTGTACTGGCAAGAGTAGCGTAGAAAACAAACTTTTAGAAATCTATTATTTAAACTTTTCAGGAATTGATGATTTACATAGAAAATTAAAAGAACATGGTTTTACTGTATCATAAACTAAAATCAAAGAAGTGTTGCAAAATTAAAATAGTTATTCTTTACACCATCCAGCTAATATACATTTAAAAGAAGACGCGTTTACATTCATAGTATTGATGACAAGTAGCAAGCAGATTTAGTTGATATGCAGCAGTATAAAAGTGAAAATAATAATTTTAATTATATTGTTACAGTCATCGATTGTTTTAGTAAATATGCTTGGTGTATTCTTTTAAAGGATAAAATGGGTAAGGAAATTATTAATGCTTTTACAGGTTTATTTAAAAATAGTAAAACCTAAAAAATTACAAACAGATAAAGGTAAATAATTTGTTATGAAAAACATTCAAGTATTTTTTAAGAGTCATGAAATTCATTGGTTTTCATCTGAAAATGAATTAAAAGCTTAAATTATTGAACGGTTTAGTAGAACAATCAAAGAGAAATTGTGAAAATGTTTTACTCATAACAACACAAAACATTGGATAGATGTATTACCCTCTCTCGTTGACAGTTATAACAATTCTTATCATCGATCCATCAAAATGAAACCAATAGAAGCGAGTAAAAAATAAAATGAAAACAAGGTCTACACTAATTTATTTCCTGATGTTGGAGTTCAAAAACCATCCATAAACAAATTCAATGTTGGTGATTTGGTTAGAATTAACAAAAGTAAGGGTGTTTTTGATAAGGGTTGCCTACCAAATTATACAACTGAAGTAATTCAAATAGCTGCATCTAAGACAAAATTAATAGGAAAAAGAAATGTATGGCATGCATACCATAAAAAAACCTTATCAAAGCTATCAATACAAGATTAGGTGTAAATTGATAAGTTGGAAAGTTTTGAATAGTTTTAGTTCTTAGGTCAAATCTAATCTAGGTATATCCCCGCCCCTCCGAGTGTCTATCGCAAGAAAACCTTACACTAAGATATACTTTCTAAGAAATAAGTGTTTTATTTCACCCTTAAGCTAGCTTTATCGAAGATCTAAGACAAAATTAATAGGAAAAAGAAATTTATTGCATTCATAAAGTAAAACAATCTTATGAAAGCTATCAATACGAGATTTAGTGTAAATTGAAAAGTTTTGAATAGTCCTAGTTCATAGGTAAAATCTAAGTCTACTACTGCTACTACATCTAATACTACTGCTGCTACTACTACTGCTACTGCTACTATTACTACTAATACTTCTACTGCTAATACTGCTAGTAAGGCTAGGAGTATCAGTAAGCAACGATGTAGCATTGCCTATTGCAAAGGACATAAGGCTTCAATGTAATATTATGTTTTATATTATTTTTTTTTCTAGACACACTTGATATGGATGGAGAGGTCATATATTCTTCAGAAGGGGTTCATTTAATTACGAAAATCATAGTTCCCTTTGTAAGAGTCAAAAGTTATCGGAGGACGGCCAGCCCCCAAGCCCTTTTTCCCCAAACTTATCTGATCAAAATTATATATAGCCGTTTGTTCTGAGCAGTCCAAATATTAGATTGATTTGCCGCCAGGGTTGACAATACCTCCATAGCCCCCGGGGCTAGATCTTACAATTTATATGAGTTGCCGATTGTTAACATAAAAGGGGTTTGAATTGGGACAAGAGGACATATCTTATCCTGTGTCTCCAAAAGGCCGAGAATAATAAGGGCAAATCCAATATAAACTTGTAAGGGATGCTGAACACACTCAAAATACACCTTTTGCTAGCTGGTTGTCAATAGAGAATATTAGCAATATCTAAGGAACGGCTGAGGGTATTAAGTTGAAACTTTCAAGGTGTGTTGAAGGAGTCTTCGTTGGGGATTGAAGGCTAACTAGTTACCCTTCCTTGTCTTTTCAGGTGCTCCCTCTGCTCAACAATGATTGAAATTTTTTAAATACTAATCAAAAAATAGCATTGTCTTTAACGATACTCTGCCCCCCCCCCCTGAACCATGGAGTTCGGATTTAAATTATGTAATTTCCCCATTTTTTACATGCTAAATTTATCATTATGAAGAAAGTGCATTTAAAAAGATGAAAAGGGTATTAAGATGAAACTTTGGAGAAAATTTAAGAAAAACTGTTATATTAAAACATAAGAAACTATGTGAATCCACTTTATCAAAAAGGAAGATCTGCTATATCTTAAAAATGGCTGAGGGTATTAAATTCAAAGTTTCAGGACATATTGAGAGGGTTATTGAAAAGAGGCTGGAGGGCTTCTAGTCCCCTCATGCTGCTCTTAGCTACCATCCCTCCAAAAACATTTCATCAAAATTTAGAAATAGCCGTCCTCTTCAAAATAGTCTAAAATCTTTATAATTATGCCTCTGAGGATGAAATTAAAGCACAAGTGCGTGCATATTGGCTTTTGAAAAGGCGTATCAGCAATGTCTAAGGAACGGCTGATGGATTTAAGTGGAAAATCACAGGGTATATGGAAGGGAATTCTGGACAGTGTTTGGAAAGGAAGCAGCTCCTTACCCTTTTTACATGCCCCCTCCCCTCAACACTGATCAAAATTTTGGACATGCGACTTTTTCTCAAAATAGTCAAAAATTCTTGTAACTATGCCTCCAGAGATACAAAGCCCCCCCCCCCCGAATCCCCAAGGGTAAGGATTGTAAATTATGCAATTCGTCCTTTTATACATGCAGGAATAATTATTAGATAAAGAAAGAATGTTTGATTCTGGATTGTTAAAAAGACTAGGGGTATTAAGTTAAAAGTTGGTTGAATATTACGTTGAAACTTTCCAGGCATATTGAGGGTGATGTTGGAAAACAGTCGGAAAGCTGCCAGTCCCCTCATGCCGTTTTAGCTAGACTCCCACGAAAGACATTCGTTCAAAATTTTGAATCGGCCTTTTTGTTTAAAATAGTCACAAAGCTCAAATTACTATGCCTCTGGGAATAAACTAACCCTTGACACAATTTGAGAAGATTACTGGACGTGTCAATATATACTGAAAATAATAAAATAAACTGTGTGCATGATGATTGTCGAAACGGCGTATCAGCAATATCTTGGGATCACCCGAGGGCATTAAGTTGAAACTTTCACATTAAAACACAAGTGGTGGTGTGAGGCAGATTTCCTGACACTTTTTGAAAAAAAAATCAAAAATTAAATTGAATTTTTTTTTTTTTAACCAGAAGTAAGGACTAATATTAAAACTTAAAACTAAGAAATTTTATTCCGTATATGAGGGGTAAAACCCTAAAGTTTTTTATTCAAGAAAGCTTTTTATTCCAGGTAAGCAGCCCTTGTGACTTAGGAGTCGTTCTTAAAGGTTTGGGCCAAAAAGTAAATCTTTATTGTAAAGAGCAAGGGATTGAGGAGGGGTAAGTACCTCTCATATACGGACAAATTTATATTCCTTTTAAGTTTTAATGCTCCTCTTTGCTTTCAGCTGACTTTTTTTTTATTATCCAAGGACTTATTTGCATGCAGCATAAGGTTTTATCATTGTTATTTTGAGAAAATGATAAACCTTCCAACTGGGTTTCATACCGGGTTTTGGATTAGAATTGCAACTTTATCCCATCTGAAAATTTTTCAATTATAATGGAAGAACGTCTAGGCTGTGCCGAGCCGGGTTGAACCTCAACAGGTTGACTCTAGTTTGGCACTGTGGAGTGATAGTCAAACAGTCAGACAGTCATCCCATCTAGCTTATGCCCACCGCTTAAAGTACGGACATCAACATGAGAGGATGTAGCATAAGTAAACAGGTTTTTTGTTCTCACTCCATTCGACTATTTGTCTTGGCTATTTCTACAATTAGTCTTGACTTGATTTAGCCCACAACTTTTCCATTTTAATTCAAGAAGGGGTTTGCCAAAACTGAAAATTTTGAATTTGTCAAAAACACAGAAAAAAAATATCTGTTATTGGAACATCATTATTATTGTGATACTGCTTTTTTCATATTTTTTTTAAAGAATTTATTATTTGATGCTTTAACCCCTTCTCCCCCTTAGAGGAAGATCCACTTGACCACCCTTCATATATTGGTGCAAAACCAGTAACACTGCATATAAACGAATAAAGTCTGAAAATAAAATCTTTCAAGTGGTATAATGATTTTGGTTTCATCCTGTGTTTTGGATTTGAATTGTAACTTTTGAATCTGGCAAAAGGACAGAAAATAAAATTATCTGTTTTGAGACCGTCATTAATATTGTGACGTCGATTAAAAACAAAATTAAAACCATCGGTGTCTCGGAGACAAGAGTAATTATATCTTTTCACATCAAACTGTCGTGGAGCTGCTATGAATTGGTGCTTGATATTTTGCCTTATTCTGTATTTTGAACAAGGTTATTGTAACTACAACTACTCGAGAAAAGATGTTGTGAAGCTAGTAAATTTCATTAACACTATCGACTGGATTGATCTAGAGAATGACCTGACCCTAGATGGGGGTGCTGAGGTATGAGTTTCTTTAATTGAGCAGGAAACAATGGTAACATTTTGATTGACCCCTTGTACTTTTTACTGTAGATTTACCTTGAATCAAAATTAATTTAGTTTCATAAAATTAGCTTCATTTCAGTGACAAATTTAATAAATTTAAATGGTGATGACTAAAAAAGGAAATTTCAAAAAATCTCTAGCGTTTCCATTAAAAAAATTTCAATCAGCCTTGTTATTACTTCATTGGTAACGGCAAGTTCGATTTAGCAATTTAATTTTTCATACAATTAGAAGATTTCAAATTTAGGCTTCGGCTCAAAAACGAAGAATTTGTAGAGATTTATTCACAAGAAAAGTTTTACTAGCAAAGAGATTTAACTTGTATTTATCTCAATCGAGATTTTTAATAATTTTTTCCGTCCATCAGAATATTTATATAAAAAATCCCATTGCTTCAAATTAGTGCAAGCTGAATCTTACTAGTAGTGCAGTATTATTGTCAATGGATTCTAAGGCTCTTTGTTTTCCCCAAAAAAATATTTAGTAATGTTCTAAGACCAGAAACAATTTGTCTGAGTAATATAAAGGGTCGCAGGAGTTTACTGCTTATTTTTAATGGGAACAGTACTTTTGCTTCTTCTTTGCAACAGCTTAAACCCACTTTATGTTGGTATTTCTTGGCAACCAATAGTGGCGTTTTTTTTAAAACGAATTAATTAAAAACTGTTTTCCGCAAAATAAGTTTCCAAAGAGGAGTAGAGATCTTCATTAAACAAAAATTAGCAAAACAAGAATCAAATAACCTACCAAGCGTAAAACTACCACAAATCAGCATCGATATATAAATGAAACCCAAAACAAATAGAAATTACAATAAATAACCGATTCAAACCCCAAACGAGCAGAAATTTACATGAGTAGGCCTCGAAACCCCTTTACAATTCCAATGCCAAAACATAATTTACACTTAACAAAAAAAAATACCAAGTAATGTGCATTGTCAGTTTAATATATATAAGCTGATATTTATTCCTTTAAATGTTGATAATATTTGGTTTATTAATGCTATAAAAGTGAAAGTTTTTATAATTTGTATTATCACAGTAATTTTTTTGGTAGTAGAAGCAGTAGTCGCAGGAACAGTAGCAGAAGAAATAGTAGCGGTAGTATCTTGTGCATATCCCATTTTGGTCAGTTGAACATCGCTTTCATGATGCCCCGGAAGTTTCACCTTGTCACGTTAAGTTACCATTAGTTGCCATTCTTAAAGGAACTTCAAGGGACGATTTTTTCCCCACTCGACAGTGTACATAAAAAAACGATTTTGAATTTTCGGTTACTATGGTCTAGAGATCGTTCTTATGGCACTTGGTATATACCAAGTGACATATAGCGATCGCAAGTTCTTTCGGTCAGTCTGTCGGTCCCGGTTTAGCTAGTTTAGGCTCTTCCAGGTAAGCTAGGACGATAAAATTTGGCAGGCGTATCAGAAACCAGACCAGATTATAATGAAAATTGTCTTTTTCCCCGATTCGACCATTTGGGGGGGGGGGAGTGAGGGGACGGTTAAATCGGCAAAATAAAAAAAAAATGAGGTATTTTTAACTTACGAACAGGTTATCGGATCTGAATGAAATTTGATATTCAGAAAGACATCGTGTCGCAGAGCTATTATTTCAAATCCCGACCGGATCCGGTGACATTGGGTGGAGATTAGGGGAAAACCTAAAATCTTGGAAAACGCTTAGAGTGGAGGGATCGGGATGAAACTTGGTGGGAAAAATAAGCAGAAGTCCTAGATACGTGATTAACATAACCGGAACAGATCCGTACTATTTGGGGGAGTTGGGGGGAGGATTAATTCTGAAAAATTAAAAAAATGAGGTATTTTTAACTTACGAAGGAGTGATCGGATATTAATGAAATTTCATGTTTAGAAGGACCTCGTAACTCAGATCTCTTATTTTAAATCCCGACCAGATCCAGCGTCATTAGGGGGGACCCTCATTAATTGGGGGGGGGGCGGAAATCTTTGAAAACACTTAAAGCGGAGAGGTCAGGATGAAACTTAGTGGGAATAAAAGTAAGTCCAAGATACTTGACTGATATCCCGACCAGATCCGGTGACAGTAGGGGGAGTTGGAGGGGGAAACCGGAATGAAAATTTAGGTATATTTATCTTAAGAATGGGTGATCAGATCTTAATAAAACTTGATATATTGAAGGATATTATGTTTCAGATGTTCCATTTTAAATTTGAATTGGATCTGGGGACATAGGCGGTTGGAGGGGGGGGGGATAGAAATCTCGGAAAATGCTGAGAGTTGAGAGATCGGGATGAAAATTGATGGGAAGAATAAGCACAAGTTATAGATAGGTGATTGACATAATTGGAATGGATTCGTTCTCTTTGGAGGAGCTGGGACGTGTTAATTTGGAAAACTTATAAAAATAGAGGTATTTTTAATTTAAAACGGGCGACCGGATCTTAATGAAATTTGATATTTAGAAGGAAGTCATGTCTCAGAGCTCTCATTTTAAATCCCAAACAGATCTGTTGACATTGGGGGGGGGGGGAGTTGGAGGGGGAAACCGAAAATCTTGGATAACGCTTAGAGTGGAGAAATCGAGATGAAACTTGGTGGGTAGAATAAGCAAATGGTGTGGATACGTGATTGACGTAACCGTAATGGATCTGCTCTCTTTTGGGGGAGTTAGGGGGTGGAGTTCAGTACTTTGGCGAGTTAGGTGCTTCTGGACGTGCTAGGACGATGAAAATTGGTAGGCGTGTCAGGGAGCTGCACAAATTGACTTGATAAAGTCGTTTTCCCCGATTCGACCATCTGAGGGGCTGAAGGGAGAGGAAAAATTAGAAAAAATGAGGTATTTTGAACTTACGAGTGGGTGATCGGATCTTAATGAATTTCGATATTTAGAAGGAGCTCGTGACTCAGAGCTCTTATTTTAAATCCGGACCGGCATGAAGCCTCTGATTTTCCTTTTAAATCAATATATTGATTCTTAAAATTTTGCTAGAGCTCATACCGTATGAGCTCTTAGCTCTTCCGGCCTCATCACAAGTGCCATATGAGCTCTTAGCTCTTGTTTACCAAGTTGTCCATAAGGGGGGACCGTGACTATATTTAAAAAGAAAATATGTTTTCAGCTTATCATGCTGTAATTATCAAGTAGCTGCGTTGTTAAAGCAAATTTATATACACGGGGAAATAGTCACAGGCTATAGCTTATCACTACAAAAAATGTGACCTGGAAGACTAGAGAAACGCTCTTTCAACTGCAAACAACTGGGAGGGGGCGTGAATTTGAAAAGAATAGTCCGTGTTTGGTAAACATGCAGGAGATGACGGCCAAGTAACGGCTTCATTGGGAGTAGGGGCTGGATTTGTGAGAAAGGAAATCAGAACACCTGTAAAATTGGGCTTATAGCCGGTAGGATGGGGTGAGATATTTATACTCCTAGTTACTTGTATCTTAAGTTAACAAGTCCCCGCTTAGCACTATTAATAGTATCGCATCAAGTTTAAATACGGGACATTGACTATGCATCTTTCAAACAGTGAAAAATGTTAAATTTGTATATCCTCTTGGCTTACCATATGCATTTTACACACGTAACATTACAAACTTTCTTGAGCAAAGTGGAAAATCTATTATTCAAAATTGGAAGCAAGTACAAGGTTTATCAACCAAAAGCTGTGTTTTCATGTACTTATATATTTTATTTTTCGTTGTCGTGGTTATACTTACATTGAATTTCTTTTCTGAAGCAATCTCACACACAATATTCTCATATGAAAAATCACTTTCTGTAACAGCCAAAAACAAAAATCAGTAGGCCTATAATTATAATAGCAAGTATTTTCACAGCGATGTCGTAGAAACCTGACTCTCTTATTATTCTAGCATTAGAAGCGTAGACCACGTTCTTCCTCCCAAAACAATTTAAAACAATGACGATACCAATCTCCTAAAAAAACTGAAATAATATTTAGGGTAAGTATTTTCCCGTTGATCAGATTTATCATAGTGACACTTGGAGCATAGGAAACCTCAAGTGTTAGAGTCACTAATATCTTCAATACAGGAATTAAAGCCAGTTTAGGGTGTTTTGCAATCATGCCAGGGTTAGTATTTTCCCATTTACATTTATCATGACTCTTGGAGCATAGGAAACCTATAGTGTGAGAGTCATAAATATCTTCAGCACGGGAATAATTACAGTCTTTAATTTGCACCGCGTATCCTCCATTCAATTTACATGGATTGCTTAATTTACACTTTTCATTATAGGCATCAACAATAGTACAATTCTCACAAGTTTGACCAGCTGCCCGGTGTCATTTTCGAATAAAAACCAAAAGAGTCGAATAGGTGTAAAAAAAAATGAATCGCCGCGAATTTTTCTGGTACAAGTACTAAAATATTCCATCCATACTCTTCTTGGAGTGTTTGGAGCCGAGCACCAGTGGGGCGTGGAATCAAAAGATAAGCGGTCGTAACATCCCGGGTATTCTCGTGCTTACTCGCGCCAAACTTCAGTAAACAGAAGCATCTGATTGTTTCAGTTTTCTGTGAACAGAATTAGTTCGTTAGTAGTGCTTGCGACACAGCCTGTATAGACAAAAGTTGCTCTAACATTTTCAAAAATATTACATTGCTATCGTCACGACATCGACGGTAAAGCCAAGATCTGTCCGCGCTGATTGGCTGTGGAAGCACCGGAGGTTAATAGAGCCAAGATCTTTCCGTGCTGATTGGCTGTGGGAGTGCCGGAGGTTAACGCCTATGCGTTTTGAAATCCTTCTATGGGCAAGATACAACTACGCGCAACTGGCGTCTATATAGGCTGTGGCTTGCGACAGCCACGTTGATATATAGAATAAAACACTTCGCTTTGGTAAATTCTAAATAAATTAACATTGTGGTAAATTTCATAGCTGTTATAAAAGAACTTTATTAACCAGGAAATGTTAATTTAACGTTCAGGTAGTTCTTTGGATCGTGTGCGAAGTGTCAGAATTATAAGCATTCGAAACAATAAAAAAAAATCCTGGCTGATATTAATGTTTTCACTACTAGCGCCTTTTTACTTTCTCGTAAAATTACCAGTAACCGTTTTAATTGAGTAATATGAATATTGTTATTGGAAAAATTCATGTTTATGTAAAAAGAGCGCAAGTTATTTTCATGTTGTTTATATTCCAGTAATTAATTTTGACAAGAAATTAGTTTTTAATTCTACACTTAAAAATTATCCCAATTAAGACTGATATTTAATTTAAAAGAAAATGTTGATATAATTGTATTGTATTTTAAATTAACTTAAAGTCATTGATTTAAAATAATACCCCTTTCAGATGGGTAAATACGTAATTCGCTTGAAAAAAAAAATAAATGAAGCAGAAGCAGAGGGCCAAAGAAAAGATGATGAAAATATCGGACATACATCTTCGCAAAAGAGTAAATCTAAATATAGAAAACATGATCCAATGTACTTATAAATAGGGTTTACATATAAGGTAATTAATGGTCAAGAATGACCATTGTATTTGCTGTGCATGAAAACTTTGGCCTCAGACAGCATGAAACCAAATAAATTAAAACGACATCGTGAAAAAGTACATGAAGATCCCCTTGGCAAGACAAGAAAATTTTTCTAAAGAAAATTAGAGAATTTAAATAAACAACAAGAATTGTTTTCAAGGACCATATCTGTAACACAAAAAGCATTGCTTGTGTCATATAAAGCTTCTTAAACTACTACAACTAATAACTCACCGTAGCACCAAGCTACCTAAGGCCAACACAGCTACGAACGCTCTTCCTCCAACCCAGTATATTCAAAGCCTCTCCCTTTACTGCCTCCCAAGAAGTTTCCATTTCCTTTAATTATTTATTTATGACACCCTTCCACCCCCGACGAAGACGACCTGCTTTCCGTTTAGCCCTAGAAGGTTGGCCAAAAAGGACAATCTTCCGCAATCTGTCATCCTTCATCCGCAGAACGTGGCCTAGCCATCTCAATCTAGAAATGTTAAATGCGAAAAACCCCATTCAATAGGAGAAACTTTGGTGCTGCCTGCAGCTATTGACATGATAGAAACGATGCTCGGTCAACCATATGCTGATCAACTTAAAATCATTCCACATACAGGTAATACGGTGGGCTGACTAATATCCGATATATCTGAAGATCTTTGCGATCAATTAATAGTCAATTGCGATCAATAATTAATAATCTTTTTTCGCGTTGCAAGTAGATGAGGCTACAGATGTTCTTAAGGATTCCCGCTTGATAACATATGTAAGATATGTTGTGGAAACTGATGTTAGAGAAGACATGTTATTCTGTAATCCTATTGTATGTAATACTACAGCAAGGGAAGTTTTGAAATCAATGATAATTTTTTTTAATGAAAATGGAATTCTGTAGGAAAACTGTGTTGGACTATATACAGATGGAGTTCCATCTATGGCAGGACAAAAATGCTGGTCTACAGGCACTAGTTCGAAAGGTGGCTCCTCGTGCAGTTTGGACGTATTGCATGTTTCATAGACAGTCACTTGTTTCAAGAGATATGGGTGAAGATCTACTAACAATTTTGAAGTTATTACAAGAGTTGTAAATTTTGTCAAAAGAGACCATTAAGAGGAAGGCTTTTCGAAAAATTGTGTGACGACATGGATTCAGAATATAGATCATTTCTATACTATTGTGAGGCGCGTTGGCTTTCTCGAGCCAAAGTACTTCAAAGGGTGTTTGAGCTAAAAGAAGAGATCGCCATATTTCTTAGTGATAATAAAAGAGATGAAGCACACTTGTTTTATGACACGAAATTTCTTGTAAAACATGCATGTTTAGTTAATATTTTTCAAAGACTCTTTTACGCAGAAAGACAAGATTACTGCATGTATGAACAAATTGGAACTGTGGATAATAAGTTTGAAAAATCTTTGACATGTTTCCCACTTTTAAAATTACCTGTCTTGCTGATAAAATAGAACAAAGTAAAGTTCTTATTCATAATCAGCTGACCCGTCTATGGAAGTAATTCTCGTTTTACTTTAAAGATCTTTACATATCCAAATATGAATGGATTAGAAACCCATTTTTGATTGAAAAATATTATGATTTTGGACTTACGACAGCAGAACAAGAAATAATAATTGACTTATTTAGTGATAGAACATTAAAGCAGATGCTTCGAAATGAAAATAATATTGTTACGTTTTAGCTACGAGTAAAGTATGATTTTCCTACTTTGACATAAAAGCTTTAGAAATTTTATTACCATTTGTAACATCTTACCTATGTGAAACTGGTTTTTCTACACTATAGTCAGGGAGCCACACGAGAGAAATGTTGATATTTAAGGATTGAGGTGATCAGCAAGCAGCAGAAGGTTTGAGTGTGCAATCCAATGCAATCGACCATGCTGAAAACGAAAATCGGCGTTATATAGTCGACAAATGGGTGCAACATCCACATTTCTTCAAATTCCCTAAAAATCCATCTTAACTGGCAAAAATTATATTAAAATCGATAAAAAATTACAGGTTACTCCAAAATTGTTCAGCTATACCTCAGATCGAAGGTAATTAAATAAAGAATCATATTCTCTTTTCAAAACATTTTTATCTTTTGCCGTTCAGTTGTAATCACAAAATTTCAACGAAAAAGTTAACACAATTTATCTCTCTTTTGGATTAATCTTGATCCATCTTGAAAATTTGCCTGACTGAGGTGTATTTTTTTTTAATGGCTTCTATAGGAAATTTATTGTCCTACAAAATGACTGATCCAGAAATTCTCTAACTCTTCTCGTTTTTGAACTATTGACAGAAAAGCGGATTGACCCAATTTTTAGCTCGGATAAGCAGCGGCATCTATCCAGTGTGAATGCGTCAGGGTTCACCCGGCCAGATAGATTTTCCAAGATAAGCTGAATAGAACAAGTCAAGCAAAGGAGTCTAAACACAAAATTATGGAGGACCTTAAACTTGATTTGCACTTGAGTGGAGCTTGATGCAAGAGGTGTAGACACTGAAGGTAGGTTTTACTTGTGAAACATATTTACAGTACAAAGGTTGTTGATATGTCCTGCTCTGAATGCCCAGGTCAGGCAGAAGCCAGGCACATGACCAAGTAATAACTAATAAATAAGTTGAATAGCATAGGCTAGTGGAAACTGTTTTTCATTAAACATTGTTCATTGAAGAATTCTCTACTTAAGCAGCCATAGAATAAATTGCAGCTACAGTTATTTACATTTTATTGCTGTTTTGACAGTTCTCTAGCCTACTCTTTTGGGTTCTCAAATACCAGTGAGTGTTGACCTCTTGAGACTTGACTTGTGTAAACGGTCTCTCTTTTCTGGTTCTTAAATGACTAAGCCAGGATCCGGGTTCCAGACTGGGGACAGGATCCCGGTTCGTCGACTAGTTTAACGAAGTCCAAGGAGGTCTGTGATTGGCTGCTGGAGACAAGTCTCCGCCTTATTGCTATTTTGACAGTTCTCTAGCCTACTCTTTTGGGTTCTCAACTACCGGTGAGTGTTGACCTCTTGTGTGAACAGTCTCTCTTTTCTGGTTCTTAAATGACTAATATCATTGAGTTAAAAGAAAATACTAATCCAGTTAAGTGATATCTAGGGATAGTCTAGTTTTTTCTTTTAGCAATAATCCCAGCATCACACTTAATTCACAGGCTAATGTTCTACTCTGCTTCTTGCTTAGTGTTGGGCAATATTCGATATTGATAATGATATATCAATATATCAGACCAAATATTGATATTGAATAGCAAAACGTAAATATCGATATTGAAAACGATATTTATTCAGTTCTAATTATTGTAAATTATCCAACATAAGTTACACTTATATATCCAAAACTGGAGCAATATGTTCTTTGTAATTCGGTTTCTATTTATTCGAAGTTTGATTTCATGCAAAGTGCTTTCTGACGACAATTTTTGTTCTTAAATTTTGGCAAAACGAGACCAATACTATAGCAAAACATGGTACCGAAATATTGATATATTGATTATCGAATATTGAAAGTGAAAATATCAATATATCAAAAAATCCAAATATCGCCCAACACTATTCTTGCTGTCAGTCCTTTTTACTGAGTTAATAGTAGTAGCCAAAGTGATTTTGTTGCTTGCTTGTATTCTACTCTCTACTCACTGTCGGAATCCTTTCAAGTAGACCAAATTCTGTTCTACTTGACAGGAATTCTTGCCAGTGTAAACGCTACATTAATTTACTCCTATAATACAAGTTGTACAACAAATGCAAAACTAGGTTTGAATCTAGAGAAATATCACAGACTGTTAAGCCATAAACAAATGTTATTTTCCCAGTATTGTTAGCTATATTTTAACATGAACTTTTCCAGGTATACAATTTCCTCACTAATTTATTATTTCAGATGGAAAAACTACAGAAAACGGTTGGATTTCTTGAGAGCCCCAAAAAAATAAGAAAGACTGATTTTTCTTTATGCTTTGTTTGCCAAGATGAAAAGAAAGAAAACCTGTCAATCATCAAAAGCTCTAAGAAGCTACTTGAGACATTGGAAACATCTGCTGATCCCAAGTTCAGAAGATTGCTGACTGAGGCATCAAAAGACAGTTTTTTGTTTAAAAGTCGAAAATGGCATTCCAGCTGTCACCGCCAGCTTATGTACACCATCAGGAAAGGAACTTCTGCTCCAGAGGGGTGTTCCAGCACTGAAAATGTAAGCACTACCAGAAAAAAAACGCGTTCGGAACCTGCAGCCATTTCCTTCTCATACAAAACTTGTTGTTTGTTTTGCTCCAAAACAGGAAGCAGTAAAAAAAACTCTCTAAAGTTATCCAATGTTGAAACTTTTTCTTGCAGTGAAGCTATTGTCCTGAAAGCTAATCTTCTCTGGCTCACACTGCCAGTGGTATTTAGCAGAGTTAGTGGGACTGACCTTATAGCAGCTGAGGCAAAGTACCACAAAAAGTGCATTGACAAATTTATGGCTACAAAGCCAAAATGTGATGTTGTGCATGATGTGAACAAAACAATATTTGCCCTGTTCTTAGAAGGGGTTGAGTCTAGGCTTAAAGAAGGAAGGATTTACCACATTTCTGATTTCAAAGAAAAGCTAAGAAAAGTTTTGATTGACAATGGACTTGTTTGGCAGAAGCATAGACTGCTTTGGCTTAAAAGAAGTTTGGACAGACATTTCGGGAGCCAGCTAATCAAGTTTGTGGATCCTAGAAAAGGGACGTTTTACCATCTGAAAGGAACAGTTTTGGCTGGCGATATGGCAGCACAAGTTAAGGCGATGATTGAAGAATTTGAATACAGGGCTGTTCTAATGGACTCAGATGATGCTGGTAGTGACAGCTCAGATTCGACTGTGATAGATTCTGACGTAGCTGCAACATCGAAATCTGTGACATCGAGTGATGAAGAACTTGGTGATTGTTCGTTTATTGATGTGGGGAATGATGATGGAGAAGGTGAGAATGGAACCCGACCCAGGAGGTCTTCAGTGGTATCAGAAAGTGGAAATTCAGGTCCTAGTAGACTTAGTGATAAATACAAAATGGAAGAAAGAAAAAACTTCTTTTATCTGATGACTAAAGCCAAGGCTCAACTAGTGGACAGTGCAAAGGATTTCAAAGAAAGCAAAAGCAGCATTGATTTGACTTATGATGCAGCAGACAGCCTAGTTCCACCACTGCTCTATAACATCATTGCATTTCTGATTGGTGACGTATCAGACCCCCCTGTCGACAGTGATACCAAATACAGTCTTGATGAACAGACGAGAGAGAAGGTTTTAAATTTAGCTCAAGACATCATGTTTCAGTCC